>NW_027501816.1:0-47801 GCF_021521415.1 Bidens hawaiensis
CTTCCATCTCTGAATTCATGTTTTGTACTCGATTCTGCCGAGCTAACCTCTCTATTTCGGGCTCGTAAATTAACGGAGACTGTCGGCCCGAATGGCGGGTGCGCATAAACCTGTAATCTGCACAACTAACACAACCCGCGTAAAATACGGAAAAATAAAATTTAAAATAAAAACTGAAATTTAAAAACTAAAATAAACACAAAAATCAATTAACACGAAAGACACTAAGCGCACTAACTCCCGGGCAACGGCGCCATTTTGATGACCGTCGTTTGAGTCAATCAAAAACCTACTTAAACTAAATAGTTAGAGCAAGTATGGTATCGTATCACAAGGAGTATGTGGTCAACGCAATTCGTGTACAGAGTTAATATTATGAAGTAACTAGTGTTTAGTGTTGATCACAAAAGCAATTTAAGTGAATTTAGAGAACTAAGCAATGAACAAGTAAACGAGTTTTAAGCAGTTAACAAAGCAAATCACACCCGGGAATTCAAGTAAGCAACTCACAGTTATCTCATGCAACCTAACAAATTAATGATTAACAGATTAACTACAAACTGATCAATTAGACAAAACCTTAGACATCAACAATCACGTTTACACATGGCACTGGTTATCAAACAGTCATTGCCAGTGTGACTCAGTTAAGGGCAGTTGTATGTTTTATCGTATTAGCCAAATCAAACAGTCATATGATCAATTATCTGGAAACTAGTAATTAATCGTTCAGACTAACGTAAACCTAAACCGACTGAACATACAGAAATACCAAACATCAATAATCACATATCAATCATCAATAATCATACAATAGTATTCATAGTCACATGAGAAAAACTGTAAAGATTACAAATTATACATCCCGGGTGCGATTCTAGGAGATTAGCCGAGCCTTGACGTCATTAGATCTTCAATTATGATGAGGAAGACCATTAGGATTGACCAAGAGATGATTGGTAGCCCTGGAATTCACCCAAATCGCCTAATAGCTGCTTCTGGTCATCAATCTTGATTAGGGTTCGGAAAATAGAAGATATAGGTCAAAATCCGTTTTTTCACGTTTTTTAGACCGTCGCGTATCGCGATGGCCATAGAACCTACCCGTCGCATACCGTGACCTAAGATAACCTCATATTTGGATTCCTCTCGTCGAGAAACCCAAAATTCATATATTATGGGTCACATAAATCATTTTCTAGCTCAGGATATGCTCGTTTTACTTCATGGTCGCATTTTGTCAACCAATCTTGTTCAGTTTTAGCATCGGCTTATGATTTCTCATACGTGCTCTACTCGAATCCTTGTAACACTTCCCAAGACATCAAATCATGCTTCGGTCTTCCCGATATATCATTCCATGCTCGTACAGGTCTCCCGTTTAGCATCTTTAATGATCAATTACCTGAAATACAAAAGCACGTATGAAGTACCAAAGTTCTAACAATATATTCAACAAAACTACATAATTATTACACTAATATATATACAAAATACACGACCATCATAGCTCGAAAGGCGTAACCCTAAATTCGTGATGTCCGTATCGAGTCCGAAAAGAGGTTTTGGGTATGTCATCTTCATGCACGGGTATTTTATGATAACCCGAATGAAGATTAATATTTGAAGCATGGAGAAAATATCATCGACACGAGGTAAAAGATAACGATTCTTGATTGTGAGCTTGTTGAGCTCGTGAAAATCGATGCACATTCGAAAGGATCCATCTTTTTTCTTGACGAAAAGAACGAGTGCGCCCCACGGAGATGAACTAGGGTGAATGAACCCTTTGTACGATAGTTCTTGGAGCTGAATATACAACTCTTGCATCTCGGAGGGTGTAAGACGATAGGGAGCCTTAGAAATCGGGGGTTGCACCGGGCACAAGATCGATTCGAAATTCAACTTCTCGAATAGGAGGAAGACCAATAACATCATCGGCAAAAACTTCGGGATACTCGCGAACAACATATATGTCTTCCATTTTTCGTTCATTCTTTTCCACCACACGAGCTACGAAGGCCATAAACTTCTTGCGTAAGTACGTTTGGGCTGGTGAACAAATTATAAGATTAAGGCTCGATAGAGAAGGCTTTTCACCAGAGACACGAAGAATTTGACCGTTCGCAAGTGGAAAACGGATGAACTTCTCGAAGCAAGCGGATTCTGCACGATGAAAGGACCAGTCCATGCCTACTATGTTTTCAAAGCTTCCCAATTGCATAGGAATGAGAATGATTGAAAACATGTGGCCATTTAAGTTTAACTTGCAATTTCGAATGATAGATTCAATTGATATATATTTACCATTAGCTACCTCAACAGAATACTAGTTTCTAAGCTTAGATTGGGGTTTAGCAAGAAAATGTTCAAATTCTAAAGACACAAAGCTCATATCGGCACCAGTATCAAATAAAATTGATGCAAAGTGGTAGTTACGAGGAACGTACCATTCTCCACGTCGCCACCTTGCTGAGCTTGGTTAACGTTATTCTTGAAAGCACGCCCACGAGCATCTTGAGGAGCTTGAGCAGCTTGAACGATTTTACCTGTAACATCACGAAAATATCGGATTAAAAATGCCAAGTATTCAAACCATAAGGACCAAGCTTTGAAACTCTGAAATTTAGGCCAATCGCGATACACGGTGAATCAGAATTTCACCCATCACGTATAGTGATGGCGTGTCACAAAAACCAAGAAAACAAAGGGATCGTGATTCGCGATACCATAAAGCCATTACTTCCTTGCTTATCGCGATGATGTGGTCTGACAGTAGACACGTGCCCCGCCACATGTCCCCACGTGGCACTGCGTATCCAGCCACGTGGCACACGTGGCAAAGCTATATGATAATACATCAAGCCTAGTCGCGATACGCGATGGCCTTCCTTTGGCCCATCGCGCATCGCGATGCTGGCCCAAACTCAGCGTATAAATAAGGGTCACCTGCCCATTCATTTCACACTCACAACTCATGCTCACTTTCTCTCACTAGAATACACTCTCACTCTACCTCGATAAGCGTGCCCCGATCGTACCTCGAAATCCGTGCAAAATATTTGACGTTCTAACGTCGTAATCCATGCCCAAAGCCAACGTTGTCTCAAAGTACGTGCCACCCCAATACGACCCGACACCTCGCCTCGAAGTACGTGCCGACGAAGCCCGACGACTGATGTGCCTCGTTTAGCGTGCAAAAAGTGTTGATTCAAGATTCTTGATAAGTGTGCAAGCGTTGAGGTGTTGCCTGAGTGTAGAGAAATTATAAGCCAACCAAGATAGATATAATGCCCGAATAAAATGTTAATATAATATTAAAAGGCTTAGACTCTCGTCGAGGGTATACTCGATACCTCAAGCAATAAACAAAAGAAAATATAACAAAGAAAATATAAATAAGAAATATTGAATGTAAGATAATTCTTTGTTATTATAATTATTTAAGTTTATTATTAAATAATATGTAAGAAAATAAAGTATACGTTTCTTCGAGAAGAAGAAACGTAGTATTTAGAAAAATTTACAAGTAAAACTAAAGGTTTAAACTTGTAAAATAAAGAAAAAATGTTTTGAACTAAAGGTTCATAAAGAAAATATAATCGAGGTAAAGATTATACAAAAAGAGACTAAAGGTTTTAAGCTAGATTAAACGATCTAGTATTAACAAAATGTTATACTCGTACTATAGGTCCGAGATAACAAAGACAAATCGATCAGTGTAGTGAAGCTGATCCTTTCAAAAGGTGAATATGCCCCAAACTTTTATAACTTGTTTTATCGAGTTAAAGTAAATTGATTACATGAGATTGCGTATCTCTAAAACATTATGAACAAAAGTAATCGCTGGCCCTCAGGCTGTCGTGTACGTTTGTTTGAATCCTTACATATGTGGTATGACGGTGGGCACACCGCGCCACACCTGGTTATAAGCCTCCGCCATGACGGGTCGGACCTAAGTTATGTCTGAGAGAGGGTAATCATGTGTATACTGATGGTAGCTAAGTAACCTCGACGCTGCGGTGTTTGCTGAGCCGTTTCGAGTAGAGCTTAAGTTTGTAATTGCGATTCAGCTTTAACTAGATTATTCCTAAGACACGATTGGCCAAGACCTAAGTTATGTCTCGAGGGGTAATTAAGTTAATAAAATATTTATGCGTCAGCTTACTCACCAGCATTTGTTGCTGACGTATTTTCAAATTGTTTTAACAGGTAACGAAGGGTAGGCGCTTGAAGAATCGAAGTCGTCGATAGGCGATCTGATGGCTCAAATCATTTTTGTTAAAACATTAAAATATGTAAATGGTGGTTTGTTAAACAAGTAATCTTTTGTAAACTTTAAACGGGTGTTATATAATCCCGTTATGTAAATATTATATTTTAATCCACGCAAATATTTTCGCATTTAATCCATAACTCTGATTTAATTACAAAAACGGTACCAACTACAAGTCACACGCCCAGGCCCAAGATGGGGGTGTGACATTACCATCTTGTGGTGCAGGAGCTAGAATAGCTGGAAGCGGCTGGACTTGAGCTTGGTTAGCCATCAATTGGGGAACTTGTGGCTGGGTAAGATTGATGAGCTTGATATGCTTGGACTTGGTACTGACGGGTGCATTGGAGTATGACCCGTAAATGTGCTTAATCTATATAAAAAAGCTATGCATTAAGTGTTAATTTCATGGAACTAGATAACTACTATTGTGTGGTTATTTGCAGGTTAAAAGGAGGTTCCGGAGCTATTATGGTGTATAAACGAGGCAACCGAAGGAACCGGAGACTCGAGAGAGTTCAAAATAGAGAAAAAATGAAGTTTGTGGATGAAGCCCACCTTGGCCCACGGTCTAAACCATGGGCCACGGTCCAATAAAGAAAATTTGACATAACCCCACCGTACCGTGGGTTCTGTCACCACCGTGGAGGGGACCTTGACCCACGGTCTGAACCGTGGGCCACGATCCGACAATTGTAACCGCCGGACTCTTTTGTTTTTAATCAATTTTTTAGATCTTTTCATTCAAGAACACCCTAGGGACGAATTTTGGAGGGAAAGAACAATATTTTGGTATTGTAATCATTAGTTTGGTGTTTGTGATTCGTATGATTACTATAATCGAAAGGATGATGAACCGAATCATGTTCGGCTAATTCTCTTTGTGTTTTCTCTCGGATTGTAAGGTTTCTGTATGAATGTTGATTGAATGCTTATGCAATTTCTTAGATAATAGTTTGATCTTATTGATTTAGTTATTATGGCATTTATGAATTGATTGGTAGATTGTTAGTTTGTTGAGTTCGTATTCTTAACCGTCAGTTCTTGGTGCTGTAAGCAATCGAGATTAATCGTAAGGGATTCGGGGTTGGACAAATTAATTGATAATTGGGTGATTACCTTGCATTTATAATCCAAGTACGTAGTCTTCAATTATAACAATCGTTGCATAAACACGAACTATATTTTTTATCGTTCATCTCAGTTAAACATTTATTTTGTCATTCGTTGAAACCTGAAACCGAGGGAAGTCATATTTTCTCGTATTGTTTTATAACTTGTTAAATTGTTTTAGTTTTTTTTTTGTTATTCAAATCAAACAACCAAATCATTGACTTACTTTTTGCACTTAGTTTAATATAGATAAACTTCATAGCTACTTAGTAACACATTTTCCACAAACTCTCTGTGTTCAACACCCGCTTACCGCTATCTAATTAGTTGGAATCGGTTTATTTTTGAGTGAGTCTTCGACCTCACATTAGGTACAACGCGGTTGGAGCAAGCTGAAGCGAGTTCACATGTGTGGGTTGTGCACACGCGTTGCGAAAGTGGCTAGGGTCACCACAGTTAAAGCAAGCTGGCACTTGATTCACAGGTTGTGCATATTGAGCGGGACGAGGATTCAGTTGAGAAAACCGTTGAGGAGGAATCAGCACAATAGCGGTCTCACGGAAAGTGGTGCTAAAGTGCCAAAAACGGTCGCAATGAGTGCATTAACGGCAAGAGGCATTAGCGGGATAATGATGTTGACAGATGTTGCAATACGGATGGGGTCCACTGTAAGGTTTACTGAGAGGTGGTGCAAGGTTAGGTTGGGGTTGAGGTGCAGCCGTATTAGGTTAGCGCGTATTATTGTGTTTCTTGTTATGATGGTCTGAGGAAAAAGCAAGCTTAGATGATTCGGGCTTGGTCTCTTTGGGTTCGGAGGATGGTTTTTCAACAGGCTTCTTTGATCCATTTAATGTCAAAGTCCTGGCTTTAACATTATTGTCGGTCAAAGTCGCGGCAAGGTTAATTATGTCACCAAGTTCTTTGGGAGAACTATCGAGACACTGTTTTGAATTTGTCTTTGTAATCCCCGAATATACTTTTCGATGGCACGCGATGACGGGGTAACGAGATGAGGTACCAACACACTGAGTTCATTGAAACGAAAAGTGTAAGCTGAGTGCTCACCACCTTCTTGTTTAAGGTTCCAGAACTAAGACTCCAAATTCATGAGTGCGTTTGGAGGGAAGAATTGCTTGGTTATCATATCCTCCAGTTCATTTCGCGACAAGGCCATGGAATTTTTGGCACCTCGGGTTGATTTTTCCTTAACCCACTAGGTAATTGCCACTTTTCAAAGATACTTAAAGCGAAACGAGTTTATGCTTTCCACTTTTTCGAACTACTGAAGTAGGGCAGTGTAACCTTAAGTCCCGTCAAACCGTGGGGGTTTGGCACTAGTGAAGTTCTTGAACGAATAGAAAGGAGCTTTAGGCTCGAACAGAGTGGGGTTGATGCTAGCAGTGAGGCTTTGATGAATTTGGGTCATCATGTTGGGAAGGACCGCGACTAGTTGCTAGGTGATCTAGGCAGTCATCTTGCCGCTAGAGTTTACAGAAGAACGAAGCTTATTGTAACGGGGAGCCATTAATTATGCGACCATTTGGGCGACCAAATAAATATCTATTTTATAACGTTTTTTTTCTTAAATCAACGACCATAATTGCGACCGAAACAACTTCGGTCGCTACAATTGCCAACGATTAATGACCGAAAATATTCGGTTGTTGTTCGTTGGGTTTCATAAACAGTATGCCTAGATTTTTTTAACAATTCATAAGACTATCAGGTATGGAACACGATTTGCCGATGAAAGAGTACATGTGGCAAGCGGCGCCGGCGGTGTTCACCGCCCCTCCCTTCGTGGTGCCGCTAGCGGTAAAAAAATCGGTGGATTTTCCACGATTAAAACACCGCTGGGGAAACCTTTAAACCTTTTTTTAATATAATCCAAAGTATAAAATTATGGGTTTTCTTGATCCAAAGAGAAAGAGATAGATTGAGGAAGTAGAAGAAGATTGGAGTAGGGGGGAGACGGCGGGGATGAGATGCAGAGAAATAGGGTTGAGAGTTGAGAGGATGGTTGGATATATTATATATATTTTTTAATATTAAGTTTTAGTCTTTTGTTATTTTGAATTTTAATATATTAATAATATTATGTTTTTATTTAATATTCTAAAAGTAATTTTTTATCTAAATTATTAGATGTAATATAATGTACGTTTAATATTAAATAATTTTTTTTGTTATTTGAAAATAAATAACTCTAAAAATAAAATTATTTTGATTTATATAAAATTATTATTTTACTTGTAAAGGAGGAAAATGGTGAGTAGGTAAATTGGTGATCATTTCATTAATATTGTGAAAGAGAGTGTAGTGGAATATTGTATGACGTGTCGCTGACGTGGCGTTCTGAATTGAGAAGTAAAATGGTATCCATACCTGATAGTCTAAAGTTTCTAATTCTACTTTAAAGTTACATCTTTTTGACAACCACAGAATTCAACCCCGCATTTCTTAAAAAGAAAAACAATCTTATACAACCCTTAGATACCGACCTACCGTTAGGCCAACTCTTTGGTAATAGTATGACAATAACTAACTTCCGTATTGATGTTAGTCAAACAGAGAAAATGAGAAATAATGCCTACGTCAAGGAGATAAATGGAGTTGGTCAGCGCACACGAAATAAATGTTCCCTTGGCCAAGTTGATCGCTTCACAATGTTGACCATCGACACTACAAAGCTGGGGAGTTACAACTTAGGATCTTGGAGTTCTGGTAATTGGTAAAGGTTGAAGGGTTACGTACCCATAAGATATGAAATAGATACAAAAGTAAAATAATAATTATCATCCAAAAAATATTGGTATAAATGGCACATGACTATCCGCACGCCCATGCCAATACCCATCATCAAATATATGGTCTTTATATCCTTTTTTTTTTCTTTTTCTCAGAGCTATTATGTCTTTTACCTTGCCGTTGGCTAATTTGTGGGCTCATATATATCAGTATTCCTTTTAATGTTTGAGGTGTCTAATTAATAATCCTAGATTAAGACGGAAAATAACGCAATTAGTCTTATAAACTAATATAACTAACAAAATGGTCATTAGTTGACTTATTATCTGATGAACTGAATTTTAATAATTCAACAATATGACTACTAACTAGAGCGTGAGACATTACTCGTATCCGTACCCGTACATGTACCATATTGTACTCGTACCAAAAATCTATAAAAACACGTATCAATACTCGTACCAAATTTTTCGGTATGGTACGGGTACGGGTATTGGTACGGGTATTTCGATACAATACCCTTTTTGTACCACTTTGTCTTTTTATTTCTAAATCTTTGACGGGTTAAGTTGTTCTACAAAGGGGAACAAAAATGAGAAGGATGAGAAGCCATAATTAATTGACATGTGTCAAGTATGGACCAAAGGAAAAAGGGTATAAAAGTAATATTACACATTTTCTCTCTCCACATGCAAGTCACATGTTAATCCCCCATCATATTTAAACGTCTATAACTTTTTCATATGATATTTTTTTTAAAAATAAAATTCACCATAATAACAAGCGTTTTTTACCTTTAATATGAGTATAATTTTGTTATATAAGAATAAAAAATAATTTACGTCATTGTGTCTTTTTACTTACCATTGTGTTTCTTTTCGTCATTGTGTCTTTTTGTTTGTTATTGTGTTTTTTCGCATTGTGTTTTTTTGTTTTTTCGCCATTGTGTCTTTCAACTAATCATTGTGTTTTTCGCTATTGTGTCTTTCAACTAATCATTGTGTCTTTCTGTTTATTATTGTGTTTTTTCGTCATTGTGTCTTTCAACTGATCATTGTGTTTTTTCGCCATTGTGTCTTTCAACTAATCATTGTGTCTTTCTGTTTATTATTGTGTTTTTTCGCCATTGTGTATTTCAACTTATCATTGTGTTTCGCCATTGTGTATTTCAACTACTCACTGTGTTTTTTTTAAATACTAATAACACCTTTGTGTAATATATATATATATAATGAAAAATATGTAACATCCTAAAATTTTTAATGTTGAATAAAGAAAGTTATGTTAGTGGTTTCGCGTTTTTAATTATTAATATCGGGTAGGAGCGGATCAGGGACTTGGATTAATTGAGATGGGTTAAATGAGAATGGGATTTAAGGGATATAAATATCCCCTAAACCCAAAAATATCTTCATTTACATCTATTCCTTCACACTTCCAAAACACACACACACCCCATATACAAGCCGACCGGCGGCCGAGATCCGAGGAGAGAGAGAGAGGCCGAGAGCCGTAGAGAGAGAGACCAAGATCCGAGAGAGAAGAGAGAGCGGTTGGTTGTGATTAAGCAAGGAAACAAGATCCAACAAGCTCAAAAAGGTAAGATTCTTGAACTTTGAAGTTTAAAGATCCAAGCTTTTTAGTGTTAAGTGACCGGAAATGGTCGGGAAGCGTAGTGGGTGATATTGAACCATAGCGGGGGTGTTAAAATCGCTCGAAATGTTGGACAGAAACCAAACAGCAGGCTGTCTGGGCAACTTCGCCTTCATCTGGGCAACTTCGCCTTCAAGCGATGAACTTCGCCTGCAAGCTAAGTTCGCCTGATGAACTTCGCCTGCAAGCTAAGTTCGCCTGATGACAAGTTCGCCTGAGGTTTAAGTTCGCCTGATGACAAGTTCGCCTGAGGTTTAACTTCGCCTAAAGCTAAGTTCGCCTGAGGTTTAACTTCGCCTAAAGCTAAGTTCGCCTGAGGTTTAACTTCGCCTGATGACAAGTTCGCCTGAGGTTTAACTTCGCCTAAAGCCAAGTTCGTTTAGAAAATAAATTAAAAATCTAATGAAAAATGTGTTAAGACAGTCAGCTCGACCCCAGCCAGGGGCTCTGCCCCTTGGACCCTGCTAGGGGCTGCCGCCCCTAGACCCCGCTGCCAGGGGCGCTGCCCCCGGACCCCCGTTCGTTGTGGGTCATATAAAGATAGAAATACATTATAAGTAGTGATAGTTAAATTGATATGTATACTTGTTATACAGTCAGCCGTGCACAACTGAAGAAAGGGATTACGATCAACGGAGAACGTAACCGTGTTCAGGTGAGTTTCTAGCCCCATTCCTTGTTATGTTTTCGGGGCTGTGTGCATACTTGATGTGTTGTTAATACATTTATCCTAAGTGATAAGTGTATGCCCTATATGATATATGTGTTATGTAAGAATGATTGCTTGATGGTACGTGAACGATCTTCGGATATTGCACGTACTGTCAGGTTGTAATGTTAAGTATAAGGTAAGTATGTTATGTATGTTTATGTGTATGAACACGATAGAGATAATAGAAGAAAGAAATGATAATGTATGGTTACGAAAAGGGTACCGAGCCCTACTAATACTCGAGGTATGATGTATGGTTGTATGGTAACGAAGAGGGAATCGAACCCTTCTAATATTCGAAAACTAGGGACCAGACCCTTATAATATCTGTGATGATAGGGACCAGACCCTTATAATATCTGTGATGTTAGGGAATCGAACCCTTCTAATATTCGAAAACTAGGGACCAGACCCTTATAATATCTGTGATGATAGGGACCAGACCCTTATAATATCTGTGATGTTAGGGAATCGAACCCTTCTAATATTCGAAAACTAGGGACCAGACCCTTATAATATTTGTGAAGATAGGGACCAGACCCTTATAATATCTGTGATGTTAGGGAATCGAACCCTTCTAATATTCGAAAACAAGGGACCAGACCCTTATAATATCTGTGAGGTTATAGGGCGAAAGGCTCTTTAAAAAGTATGATTATGTATGTAAGGAAAGTATGAAGGTAAAAATGAACGTATGATTATGTATGTAAAGAAAGTAAGAAAGTAAAAATGAAGGTAAGAGCACTTAGGTGTATATGAAAGAAAGTTAAGAGATTAAGTATGAAATGTAAGAAGGTATTGTATGATTATGTGATTAACTAGAACTCACTCAGCGTAGCTGACTTTTAGTATGCACGCAGGTGAGTAGGATGAGGCAGCTCGCTTGAGGAGACACATGGCACTGAACAGGAGTCTGGCATCTGAAGACTTACGATGTTTTAATTTTAATGTTTTAATGTGGAAGACAAGGGATGTTTTGGGACAAGTTGTGAA
The DNA here is from genome assembly GCF_021521415.1 of Bidens hawaiensis. NCBI lineage: Eukaryota > Viridiplantae > Streptophyta > Magnoliopsida > Asterales > Asteraceae > Bidens > Bidens hawaiensis. The sequence continues at coordinate 11,496 of NW_027501816.1, forward strand.
ATATTGTAATGTTTTATGAAAGTTTTATTTTCCGCGTAAATGTTTTAATCAACTCTGATAGTTAGAACTGTGTTTATGAGTAAATCCAACACGAAAGTAGGGTTACCGGTAAAGGGGCCTTACAAGTTGGTATCAGAGCAAACTTCGAGAGATTTAAGCATCCTACATGCTTAGACTCGAACAGAGTATGGGATATAAGTAAGAAAGGAAAGAAGATGCCAGTTCAAGAATGCCATGTGTCGCTCAAGCAAGATCAGTAAAGGTAAAGTGTATAATTAAATGATATATGTTAATGAGAAAGAAAAGATACGTGAAAGGCAGGGATAGGAATAATTGATTGTTGATTTGGCTAACTGCTTAAGTAGAACCAGCACAAATAGACTCATAAAGGGAAGTGTATAGGACACGGAAAGCAACGTGATCAGCTAGTCACAGCTGGCCACTGTTATTACCTGTTAGCCTTGCTATCCTTGTACTAGATAGTTCCTTGAGTGATGATGTTTGTGTTTTCCCTTTTAGAATACGATGGCTGGAGCTGGAGACATTGTTGGAGCTGGAGGTCGCACTGGACGACGCGGCAGGCCTCGTCGTGTCCAGCAACCTTCGGTTGAGACAGCCTCCAACACCGAAGCTGAAGGAAGCGCAGCGGGAAGAAACCCGGAAAACAATGAAGGAGTTCAACTGGATCGAGCAATTCAAGCAGCTATTGTTCAAGCTGTAGCCACTGCTGTGAAAAATATTACCCCGGGAAGGTCTGCTGGAAGCCGTGAAAGAACTGTTGAAGGGGCAGGTGGTAATGGTAGGAGGATGACGAGAGGGAAAGAGGTGACTCAAGTGAGGTAAGGTCTGTGAAAGATGATGATAGGAAGAAGGGCCGAGGCGGTTGCAACTATAAGTCCTTCAAAGGTTGTGACCCGCCTAAGCTGACTGGTTTAGGAGACGCAATCGCTACTCTTCAGTGGATAACCGCCATGGATAAGGTTATCCGCATTAGCGAGTGCCGTCCCGATCAAGCGGTAGGTTATGCTACTCAATCATTTGAAGATGAGGCTATGTATTGGTGGGAGAGTGTGGAGCAGAGGAAGACCAGAGAAGAGATCAAAGAGATGAGGTGGGACGATCTGAAGGAGTTAGTAATGAAGAAGTTCTGTGCTGACGCCGAGGTTGAAAGGGCGGAGATGAAGTTCCTAAACTTGAAAGCTGGGACGATGACACATCGTGAGTACACTACAGAATTCAACCGAATGTCTAGGTTGGTACCCGATATGGTCAGCACTGAGGCTAAGAGAATCAAGTGTTATGTGAGGGGATTACCACAGAGAATCCGCATGTTAGTCAGGACAAGTAAACCTGCTACTTTCGATTCTGCTGTCGAACTCGCAGAAATGGTCTATGCAGACCTGACTGCGGATGATGTGGTGGTGGAAGACGAGAAGAAGGAGAAGAAATGGGCCGCTCCTGCTAAACGACCCGGTACTCAGTTATGGAACCCCAAAGATAAGAAGCAGAGAGTGTGGGAGAAGAGATCGTGTAAGACCTGCGGAAAGATGCATGGTGGTGAGTGCAAGTGGAGTAAAAGTCCTGGTGTTTGTCTCAAATGTGGAAAGGCCCACGGTGGGGAATGCCGGATGGGGTCTAATGTGTGTTACAAGTGTGGGAAGGTGGGGCATTATGCCAATGAGTGCAGTGCAAAGCCAGCATGTTACAAATGTGGCAAGCCAGGCCACATGGCGAGAGAGTGCACAGATGGTGAAGCTGGAGGTAGTGGAAGGAAGGATGTCGATCAAGCTAGGCCAAGAACTAGAGCCTACACGCTGACCCAAGAGCAAGCCAAGCAGATTCCGGATGTCGTCACAGGTACGTTTTTAGTGAACGGTGTTTCCGCTTCTGTATTATTTGATTCGGGCGCAAACAAAAGTTTCGTAGCCACACCATTTAGTAAACTAGCTAAAATGAAATGTTGCCGAGTGTCTGAGACTCTTATAGTAGAAACCGCTAGTGACACTTCGGTTAAAATAATGAAAATGGTTAAGGACTGTAGGATAGAACTGGAGGGACATGAGTTCCCGGTTACCTTGTACGTTATGACCTTGGGAGGGTTCGATGTGGTTTTGGGTATGGATTGGTTGTCTGAGTTTGAGGCTCAGATAGTATGTAAAAGTAGGATGATAAGGTTAAAGTCATTGGATGGTAGTGCGGTGACGGTCTATGGTGATAAGGAAAGTTCTGGGCTTAATGTCATTTCGATGATGAAAGCCGAGGGTTTGCTAAGGCGAGGGTGTTGTGCCTACCTGGCGTATGTCGTCAACGCTACGGTCGAGACGAAAGAAATGAAAGATGTTCCTATTATGCGCGACTACCCAGAAGTATTCCCTGAGGTCTTCCGGGGTTGCCACCCGAGCGAGAGATAGAATTTCAGATAGATTTAATACCAGGAGCCCAACCTGTCGCGAAAGCGCCTTACCGTCTAGCACCGTCCGAGATGAAAGAATTGATGTCACAACTGCAAGAACTCCTCGACAAAGGTTTCATAAGACCGAGTGTTTCCCCGTGGGGCGCACCAGTTTTGTTCGTGAAGAAGAAGGATGGAAGTATGAGAATGTGTATAGATTATCGTGAGTTGAATAAGCTTACGGTAAAGAATAGATATCCGTTGCCAAGGATTGATGATCTGTTTGACCAACTGCAAGGTTCAAGTTGGTTCTCACGAATAGATCTCAGATCAGGCTACCATCAGCTGAAGGTGAAAGAGGCAGACATCCCTAAGACAGCGTTCCGAACGCGGTATGGACACTACGAGTTCCTCGTAATGTCATTCGGTCTAACAAATGCTCCTGCAGCATTTATGGACATGATGAATAGGGTGTGTCGGCCGATGTTGGATAAGTCGGTTATCGTCTTCATTGACGATATATTGATTTATTCAAAGAGTGAGTCTGACCATGCCGAGCATCTGAGAGAGGTATTGGAAGTTCTGAAGAAAGAGAAGTTGTACGCCAAGTTTTCGAAGTGCGCGTTCTGGTTAAGAGAAGTGCAATTTTTAGGTCATGTGGTTAATCCGGAGGGGATTACCGTGGACCCAGCTAAGATTGAAGCGATAACGAATTGGAAGACTCCGCAGAATCCGACTGATATACGAAGCTTCCTAGGGTTAGCTGGCTACTATAGGAGATTCATCGAAGATTTCTCCAAGATAGCCGCACCGCTGACCGGTATGACCCGAAAGTCGATAGTATTCAGTTGGGGAAAGTTTCAGGAGGAAGCCTTTGAAGAATTGAAGAAGAGACTCACGCAAGCTCCAATCCTTACTTTACCCGATGGTGATGAGGATTTTGTTGTTTGTGCTGATGCCTCGCATCAAGGGTTAGGTTGCGTGTTGATGCAACGAGGGAAGGTGATAGCCTACGCGTCTAGACAGTTGAAGGTCCATGAGAGTACTTATCCGACGCATGATTTGGAGTTAGCAGCTGTAGTGCATGCTCTTAAGATATGGAGGCATTATCTGTACGGCACTAAGTGTACTATCTATACCGATCATAAGAGTTTAAAGTACTTCTTCGAGCAGAAAGAATTGAACATGAGGCAGAGAAGATGGTTAGAATTTATAAAGGATTACGACTGTGAGATTAAGTATTACCCCGGTAAAGCTAACGTGGTCGCTGATGCGTTAAGTCGTAAGAATGAGGAAGTCCTTGCAACAGTGAAGTCTTACAAGTTGATCATGAACCCGAGTCTTTTTGAAGAAATCATCAAGGTGCAGTCAGAAGTGTTAGTAGATGAAGGGTTAGTAAAGAAAGAAAGGATTTATGGTCAGCAAGATGAATTGATGGAAAACACTCATGGAGTTAAAACTAGATTTGACCGTATGTGGATTCCACGCCATGGTGATCTTAGAAGTCGAATCTTAGATGAAGCTCATAAGTCAAGGTACTCAATCCATCCTGGAGCTACAAAGATGTACCAAGACTTGAAAAGAGATTACTGGTGGCCAGGAATGAAGAATGATGTAGTGGATTATGTTAGTAAGTGCTTAACTTGCTTACAAGTCAAGGCCGAGCACCAAAAGCCTTATGGGAAGATGCAACCGCTAGAGATACCTGAGTGGAAATGGGAACACATCACCATGGATTTCATAAATAAGCTACCTCGTACAGCTAAGCAACATGATACCATCTGGGTGATTGTGGACCGTTTGACCAAGAGTGCTCACTTTCTGCCCATACGAGAGGCCATCTAGTCAGAAACGTTAGCAAGCTTGTTCATCAAGGAAGTTGTAACCAAGCATGGAGTACCGTTATCAATCGTGTCTGATAGGGATACACGGTTTACTTCGAGGTTTTGGAAGAAATTCCATGAAGCTATGGGGACGAGGTTGAACATCGGTACGGCGTATCATCCTCAAACCGATGGACAGTCTGAAAGGACGATCCAAACCCTTGAGGATATGCTACGTGCTTGTGTCTTAGATTTTGGTGGAAGTTGGGATGATCATCTGCATCTGGCAGAGTTCTCCTATAACAACAGTTACCATTCAAGTATTGGTATGCCACCGTTTGAGATGCTTTATGGTAGACGATGTAGAACCCCGGTGTGTTGGGGTGAGATTGGTCAGAAAGAAATGGGAAGTCTAGAAGTGGTTCAAGAAACGTCTTCAAAGTTCGATCAGATCAAAGCAAGAATGAAAGCCGCGCAAGACAGACAAAAGTCTTATGCAGATAAGCGGCGACGACCAATTGAGTTTAACGTTGGTGACAATGTGATGCTCAAGGTCTCGCCTTGGAAGGGGATTATCCGTTTTAGGAAAAGAGGAAAGTTGAGTCCGAGGTACATTGGACCGTTCAGGATTGTAAATCGTGTGGGTGAAGTAGCTTATAAACTGGATTTACCCGATGAGTTAGAAGGAATTCATTCAACCTTCCATGTTTCTCATCTGAGGAAGTGTCTAGCTGATGACACGTCTCACGTGCCATTAATGGACATCGAGGTTGATGAACAATAGAACTACATCGAGCAACCGATAGAGATCGTTGATCGTAAGGAGAAGCAGCTTCGTCACAAGACTATACCTTTGGTAAAAGTGATATGGAAACACCGCAAAGGATCGGATGCTACTTGGGAAGCCGAGGATGAGATGCGCAAGTTTTACCCTAGTTTGTTTATGTAATAGTTAGGTTTCGGGGACGAAACCTCTTTAAGGAGGGAAGACTTGTAACATCCTAAAATTTTTAATGTTGAATAAAGAAAGTTATGTTAGTGGTTTCGCGTTTTTAATTATTAATATCGGGTAGGAGCGGATCAGGGACTTGGATTAATTGAGATGGGTTAAATGAGAATGGGATTTAAGGGATATAAATATCCCCTAAACCCAAAAATATCTTCATTTACATCTATTCCTTCACACTTCCAAAACACACACACACCCCATATACAAGCCGACCGGCGGCCGAGATCCGAGGAGAGAGAGAGAGGCCGAGAGCCGTAGAGAGAGAGACCAAGATCCGAGAGAGAAGAGAGAGCGGTTGGTTGTGATTAAGCAAGGAAACAAGATCCAACAAGCTCAAAAAGGTAAGATTCTTGAACTTCGAAGTTTAAAGATCCAAGCTTTTTAGTGTTAAGTGACCGGAAATGGTCGGGAAGCGTAGTGGGTGATATTGAACCATAGCGGGGGTGTTAAAATCGCTCGAAATGTTGGACAGAAACCAAACAGCAGGCTGTCTGGGCAACTTCGCCTTCATCTGGGCAACTTCACCTTCATCTGGGCAACTTCGCCTTCAAGCGATGAACTTCGCCTGCAAGCTAAGTTCGCCTGATGAACTTCGCCTGCAAGCTAAGTTCGCCTGATGACAAGTTCGCCTGAGGTTTAAGTTCGCCTGATGACAAGTTCGCCTGAGGTTTAACTTCGCCTAAAGCTAAGTTCGCCTGAGGTTTAACTTCGCCTAAAGCTAAGTTCGCCTGAGGTTTAACTTCGCCTGATGACAAGTTCGCCTGAGGTTTAACTTCGCCTAAAGCCAAGTTCGTTTAGAAAATAAATTAAAAATCTAATGAAAAATGTGTTAAGACAGTCAGCTCGACCCCAGCCAGGGGCTCTGCCCCTTGGACCCTGCTAGGGGCTGCCGCCCCTAGACCCCGCTGCCAGGGGCGCTGCCCCCGGACCCCCGTTCGTTGTGGGTCATATAAAGATAGAAATACATTATAAGTAGTGATAGTTAAATTGATATGTATACTTGTTATACAGTCAGCCGTGCACAACTGAAGAAAGGGATTACGATCAACGGAGAACGTAACCGTGTTCAGGTGAGTTTCTAGCCCCATTCCTTGTTATGTTTTCGGGGCTGTGTGCATACTTGATGTGTTGTTAATACATTTATCCTAAGTGATAAGTGTATGCCCTATATGATATATGTGTTATGTAAGAATGATTGCTTGATGGTACGTGAACGATCTTCGGATATTGCACGTACTGTCAGGTTGTAATGTTAAGTATAAGGTAAGTATGTTATGTATGTTTATGTGTATGAACACGATAGAGATAATAGAAGAAAGAAATGATAATGTATGGTTACGAAAAGGGTACCGAGCCCTACTAATACTCGAGGTATGATGTATGGTTGTATGGTAACGAAGAGGGAATCGAACCCTTCTAATATTCGAAAACTAGGGACCAGACCCTTATAATATCTGTGATGATAGGGACCAGACCCTTATAATATCTGTGATGTTAGGGAATCGAACCCTTCTAATATTCGAAAACTAGGGACCAGACCCTTATAATATCTGTGATGATAGGGACCAGACCCTTATAATATCTGTGATGTTAGGGAATCGAACCCTTCTAATATTCGAAAACTAGGGACCAGACCCTTATAATATTTGTGATGATAGGGACCAGACCCTTATAATATCTGTGATGTTATGGAATCGAACCCTTCTAATATTCGAAAACAAGGGACCAGACCCTTATAATATCTGTGAGGTTATAGGGCGAAAGGCTCTTTAAAAAGTATGATTATGTATGTAAGGAAAGTATGAAGGTAAAAATGAACGTATGATTATGTATGTAAAGAAAGTAAGAAAGTAAAAATGAAGGTAAGAGCACTTAGGTGTATATGAAAGAAAGTTAAGAGATTAAGTATGAAATGTAAGAAGGTATTGTATGATTATGTGATTAACTAGAACTCACTCAGCGTAGCTGACTTTTAGTATGCACGCAGGTGAGTAGGATGAGGCAGCTCGCTTGAGGAGACACATGGCACCGAACAGGAGTCTGGCATCTGAAGACTTACGATGTTTTAATTTTAATGTTTTAATGTGGAAGACAAGGGATGTTTTGGGACAAGTTGTGAAATATTGTAATGTTTTATGAAAGTTTTATTTTCCGCGTAAATGTTTTAATCAACTCTGATAGTTAGAACTGTGTTTATGAGTAAATCCAACACGAAAGTAGGGTTACCGGTAAAGGGGCCTTACAAAATATCAACAAATTATCTAATGCATAAAACACAATGATGAATACATATTACACAATAACCTGAAACGTAAGACACAATGCTAAATATATATAACACAATGGCCTGAAACGTAAGACAAAATGGTAAATACATATATAACAATGGAATCTACATATTACACAATGGCTTGAACGTAATACACAATCAACATAATACTATTTTTTTTTTCAAATTAAGTGAATATCGAGCATAATGACTAAAACACAAAGATAAGTATAAAGCAAACGTTGAGCACAAAGACACAATGACGTAATCTTTGTTTTAATTTTTATCTTTAATATGAGTATCAATTGAAAAACACAATGACCAAAATATATAACACAATGCATAGAAAAACACAATGGACAACCAAATAACACAATATAAAAAAACCCATCAATTTTTTTATATAACAATATGATATTCATATTAAAGATAAAAAAACGCTCGTTATTATGGTATAAAAAATTTCTATAAAAATGTCGTATGAAAAAGTTATAGACGTTTTAAAATGATGGAGGAATTGACATGTGCCTTGCATGTGGAGAGAGAAAGTCATCATAAGTGGGTTATTACCTTCATGCCCTTTTCATCAATTTTTATTTGATTTTTATTCTTAAATTAATCTCAATCATCCAATTTTAAGATCAATGGATTAGAATCCTTCTCACCCTTCTCATTTTTATTGTCCTTTGTATTTTAACTTTACCCATCTTTGACTATCTTGAAACCGGTTCCGGTACGAGTAACAAATAACCTGAATTAGTTCGGGTATCGGTACTTTCACATGTATGTGACGGGTACCAAATTAGTACAGGTACCAAATTGGAGGACGATATAATAATAAGATAGTATTGAAGAACCCTAATTCGGTCGCCGACTTTAAGTGATTTGTTTGTTGGTTCGAGTCTTGGATGTTATATTATTTAATTTTGAAGAAACGTTCGATACTTGTTCAATAATAACATGGTTGTATAATTTATTTTATATATTAAATATGAAGAATCTCAATTAAACCTTTATATACTTCAAACAGGTACAAAATACCAAATGTATCCGTACCGTACCCGTACATGTACCCGATTGTACCTGTACCAAAATTCAACAAAAATGAGTACCAATACTCGTACCGAATAATCTAAATCGATACGGGTACATGTACGTGTACATGTACGGGTATTTGGGACAAAATGCTCATCCCTACTATTAACCGTTCTCATTTTTCTTTTTGTAATTAAACAAGATCTTACCTTAATAGAAAAATAACCCGTCTGTCTGTCATAACTTTCATTTGTACGTGTCGTCTTAAAATAGTTTTAAGACACTTGGATATAATATTCAGTCAATTATTATTAATTAAAGACTGACGAGTTACTTTCCTCTTAGCAGCTTAAGATTAATTGGCATCCAAAATGAGAGAGAATTAAATAAAAGAGTCTATGTTACTATATATGGATTTTAATCCACTAGTAAGTTATACCTATCTAATTAACAAATGCACACCAATTAACAATAGCATGCAGTGTTCTTCTATGTTAGCAAAACATTTTCATGCGTTAACAAGACATCCGTGCATGTTCGGGCAGCGTAAGAGCATGGCTCTCGTGTCTCAGGCATCACAGATCATGGTCTTGGAAAGCGAGAGCAAGGATCAATTGCGTCAATAATATATAAATTATTTTCAAAACTTAGAAATGAAGGCTTTTGGTTATATGTTAAGAAAGGAAAAAATGTGATATGAACTCAAAAAAGGAAACTGTACAAACATCCTGAAGTAAAGGCCACCCATTTGAAGAGTATTCAGACCCCCCATGCAATCTCTATCGGTATCATCATGAAGAAACACTAAGTGACCCGGTGCAGATTATAGATAATCTGGGGGTTAAGTAATGTTTCCCACGAGAATGAGGTCCAACAGAGACGGTTGTTCTTCAGGGGACCTGCAAAACAAACACCGTAAGCTCGTCACTGAGAAGGGGGGGGTTCCTCCTTGTGACCACCCTCCGGCGTGAGAATCAGACTAGATTGCTCTGAATATAAGTGTATATTAAGAGATTGCTAGATAACAGGATAGCAGATTCTCTTACCATTCCAAGATGTTGGAGTATTTATAGCCGAAGGTAGGTTTCCTAGAAGGTACAGCCGGCTGAATAGTATTCCTGTTCTACCAACAGTGGACTATGCACAGGCCATACTGGTTGGTGGATAGGTTACGGCCAACAGTAACAAAGTCGGCTGCACTATTCCACCAACTGTAGATTATGCACGTCCCACCTACTGTGGATTATACGCAGGCCATGCTGGTTGGTGAATAGGTTACGGCCAACAGTAACACTATTCTACCAACTGTAGGCTGCCCACGCCCCTCAGTAAGAGTTGGTGAGTAGGCAGCGGCTAATAGTGAAACAGTACTAGAGGGTGCTCCTCCTCGTACTGTTGTCGGTGAGCTGTCACCCTGTGATTGGCTCATGGGCTGTTCTGGTCAGATTGTCTGTCCTATCCATACCTTGGTAGGTATAGTACAAAAGATCTTTCAGAATCATACGGACTGGCTCATTTTGGCGGGATTGTTCCCGCCTTGCTCATTCCTTCATGTGACTACTGAAGTAGCTATTGTCATGTGCGTGTAGCCCTGCTGTCTGCGGGTAGCCTTCCTTGATGGCTTGTATCCGCAACTGCGGGAACAGGCGGGGTACTTCACCATTGGGAGGCTTTCCCTGCGTGTACAGCTTGCGTACTGCGCGTAAGGTTCTCTGAGCATGGTGGGTCCTGCGGGAGCAGATGGCCTTTGCGCAGACGTCCCTGTTCAAGGTGAGACTTGCGGGACCAACTGGGCTCTGCTGGGACCTACCTCTTCAAGTCCCCCCCAGTCCAATGTTCTTCTCATGAATGTTTAATAAAGTGAGGTGAACTTTTGGACTTTAAGCAAGGGGTTTTGAAAAAGGTTTTTAGTTTTAAGGTTCTCCGTGGGGATTCTTCCCGCGGGTTTCCTAATGTCACTTGCAAAAATTCCCGATTTTTTTGCTTGATCTTTGGGTATGATGCGGGTAGGTATGTAACCTTCTCGCAAGTCAGGAGCGTTGAGTCTTACTTGTATATAGTCTCCATGGGGTTCTGGTGGTTTTCAACATAGTGATCAATTATGCTAAGACCACCAATTCCATCACGGAGTTTCAAACAATATAATTCTCGACGTTCCCGTTATGCGGGGGTGTTATTCCTCTATCCGCAAGCATTTCCCAGAAGATCCTTCTTGGTTTCAATTCTCTGCGGGGCGCTAGGTATGTGAAGGGTTTTGCCTTAACACTACCCGCGCTCGTCTTACGGTTACTTTACTTCCAAGGTACTGGGGTCCATTCCCTGCGGGTGCTAGGTATGTGAAGGGTTTTGCCTTAACACTGTACCCGCACCTGTCTTATAGTTACTTGGTTGCCAAGGTATTCTTGGCTTCAATTCCCTGCGGGTGCTAGGTATGTGAAGGGTTTTGCCTTAACACTGTACCCGCACCCGGCTTATGGTTACATGGTTGCCAAGGTATTCTTGGCTTTCAATTCCCTGCGGGTGCTAGGTATGTGAAGGGTTTTGCCTTAACACTGTACCCGCATCCGTTTTACGGTTACTTGTTTGCCAAGGTAAGGGGTGTTTTCCCGCTTACTTTTGAACCTTTTTTGAATTTTGAATTTCGAAATTCGAAGAGTTGGTGGAAAGATAGGAACAGTCCAAACATCTGAAACGTCGTGCGACGGTTTCTTCTGACTGTGTCAGGACGTGCAGGAAGTTATGGTGACGTGACAGTACATGGTCATTCCAGACGCTTTTTCAGGCGCGTGGGCGCGATTTTTCGGGCGCGTTGCCGCGAAATTAATGGTACGCATCCTGTCAACAGCTGTTGCCAGCCTGCTTTTTGCCACGTGTCATAGTTTCATTGCACCTTCGATTTCTCTCTCCTCCGCATTAAATTCATCGCATTAATTGCGATTAGTATATAAAGGGGGAGAGAGCTCTTTGCAATCCACACCTTCACCCTTCTCTTCTTCTTCTTAGCGATTTCCGGCAAATACTCCCCTTTTCAGGCAAGCATTTTCCGGAAATCGCTTTCTTTCTGCAAAATGTCTTCTCGTGATCTTGAGTCTTCGGCCGATGACAAGAGTACTGCTGGTGAGTGCCAGTGTGCTCTGCCCGGCGATCAGTACCAGTATGTTGTTAGGAAGTTCATGCTCGATCTTTTCGAGCCTGAGTTTCCTGAACCCCATCAGACCGTGTACGATGCCCCCAGAGGCAAGATCGGGGTTTATGCAGCATTCTTTGTCTATGGGAATCTTAGGTTCCCATTGACAAAGTTTGTTTACCGTGTCCTTGAGAGGCAAGGTGTTCATCTGACCGAGTTGCACCCCATGGCGATCGCCAAGATTCGCCATTTCGAGTGGGTGTGCCGGATTCTGGGCATTGAGCCCTATGTGGACCGCCTGATGACCTTCTATACTTGGAAGTGCATCCAGGGGTTGTACACCCTGACAACCCGGATCAAGGGTTTGAAGATTTGCGCGACCGAGCGCAGTCTCCGATCGTGGAAGCGGGAGTTCTTCTACATTTCTGCCCGCGCCATCCCCATTGCCATGAAGTTTAAAAATGGCCAAGCAATTCTGAGCCACCACGCCACCAACTACCAGGAGGCGGAATGGTTTGCGAAGATATCCCGGGTCCAATCTCCGGTTTACCGGTTTGCGGAGTCCGGGATGGTGATGCTGGGGATGAGCCGGGTATGGAAGGAGGCGTCTCAGGTTCCCATCCTTCTCGAATACGGTTTGAACTCTACTCCTTATGGTATGTCTTGTCTTTCTTGCTGATATGAGTTTGTCTTCTAACTGTTTCTTCTTTCAGAGGGGAACGATTTGGAGTCGCTCCTGTACCCGCGGGAAGCTGACTGTCCCGTGCGGGTGGGTACTCGTGCTCTTGACGAGAACGAGTTGCCCATCCTGGAGCAAACAGCGGATCGGTTTGTGGAGGTCTATCCGCTGGGCCACGAGATCCTGAGCCACCGGCGGCCAGGTAAGGCGTTATTCTCTCCTCCACCCCTCAGTGCTGTACCCGCTGCTGGAATTCCTGACATCCTGTCTTCTTCTGAGGAATCCGCAGATGGTTCTCCGTTAGTGCGGAAGAAGAGGGCTGCCGGCGGGAAAGGGAAGGAGAAGGCGGCCTCCACAGCCGATCCAGTGCTTCTATCTGACACTGAGTCAGATAGTGAAGAGGTGGCGGGGAACCCCGGTGGTGAGAAGACCACTGTTCCGGAGGCTACGACTGTTACCTCCGGAGAACCAATGACGACGACGGTGACCGGCATCAAGAGACCGGCTCCATCGGGTTCGTCCCCGCCCGTCCGTACGTTCAAGCTCAAGAAAACCCGTAAGTACAACTTTCTCTTAGCTTTTATCTTCGTAGTTTAATCCTTGTCTTTTAACACTTTTCTTCTTTACGCAGGCGTGGATGTTGGCGCATTCCAGGGTCATGGGCCGAGTATTACCTCTCCGCCAATGACGGTAGGCTTGGTCAGCCTACCTGAGGCGTCGACCCAGGCGCCTGCGCCTGCTTCCGCTGGTTCAGTTGCTCACTCCTTTGAGCCGACTGTTCCAGCCGAGATGACGTCGCCGCCGGCTGTGAGGGCGATTTTTACAGCATCCTTCACAGAGCCGGCGGTTACTGTTGCCGCGGATTCTGCGGCAGCGACCGTGGCGGCGACCACGGCGGCTGCTACCATGCCCCCGTCATCGGCAACGACGGCCGGACAATCAGGTACGCGTGGGGCTTCTTGCATCTCTCCGCCACCTTCCCATCTGCCTGACCTCTTGGATGGATTTCCATTGGGTTCAGGTGATGGGTTCGGCGGCTATCGGCCTGTAATTGACCCTACAGGTGCGTAGGGTTCTTTTGGCCCATTTTTCTACATATATTTTTTATCATCTTTTCCTAACTGCTTTTTGTTTTCTGCAGTGTCGGATTCCAATGAAGTGTATGTTCCGCGATGGAACATACGCCGAGGAACAACCCTTCGTACCCCTGTGGAGTGCGTGGAATGGGCTCGCCACGCTGCTCCCCATGGTGCGTTGGGGGAAGCCATGGCTAGCTACCAGGAGGGTAGGCTAACCAACGAGCTTCGGGTTCTCCAAGCCCGGATGCAGCCGCGCGTCGAGCTGCTTTGTCGTGAAAACGACAAGTTGAAAGCAGCTCGCGCCAAGGAAGTATCTCAAGCGCGGGCTCTTCGGGAGGAGAACCAAAAGCTGTCCACAGCTGCTGCGGAGAAGGAGAAGGCCTTCAAGGCCCTCGAGGTTGAGGTTCAAGCGCGACTCGAGGCCCGCTCCAAGGCTGCCCAAGCTGTTAACGAACAGCTTCGGCTGGCTAAGGAGACTGCGAGGAACGCAACCGAGAGAGCCACCAAGGCTGAAGCCATTGCTGAGCCTTTACGCGTGGAGAATGAGGAGCTCAAGGCCAAATTAGAGGCTCTCCAACGTGCTCATGATGCCTTGGCGATGGAAGATGCCAAGAAGCTCCAGGAGATCTTGGACCAGAGGGGCGTGCTTGACCATACCGAGCGGAAGCTTAAGGGCGTCGAAGAGGCTGCCGCAAAGGAAGTTCTACTTGCCAACCTTAACAAAAGCGAAGCCGAACGCGCCTGCACCCAAGCTCAAGCCGCCCTTCAAGAAGCTCTGGTTGCCAAGGAATGGCTTCTTCGAGAAGCGTTGTCTCAGGTAAGTCTATCTTCATGTCTTCACGCTTTTCTTTGTAAATAGGGTGTTGACACTTGTATATTTTCTTATGTAGGTTGTGCATCGGGTCTTCTCAGAGACATCTTACGACGATGCAATGAGCGCAGCCCTCAACGCTTCTCACGAGGATGGGGAACGGGTCGGCTTCCTGCTTGGTCTAGGGTTTGTTGAGAAAGGCGTCCCGCCATCCAACTTCCCTTTGTACAATGTAGATACCGAAGCCATATATGACCAAGCAGTAAATCAATACGCCGCCTTCCCGCATCCGGTGGTGGAGAAGGTGAATGAAATTGCTGCTGATGATGATGGGCTACCTATCCTTAAGGCTTACCTTGAACAGCCACGCTCTACTGACGGCGCTGGTCCAAGTGGAAGTGGCCCTGAAGCCTGATCCTGAAGATCCCTTCCCGCTGCTAGGATAGATTTAGTTTGTATAGATTTACTTTCTTGTAGGCGGGTAGTTACCCGGCCATTCTTGTAACGAATATTTATGAAATGTAAATCTTTGTGCGGCTAAGACCGCTTGATTCATTGGATTCCTTGCTTTATAAACGTTATATGACTTACATACTTTAGTTTAAATTAGCAATTTTCCAAGTGTTTAGAATAAGTTAACCTTTGAACGTGGTAGATAGGTGTGAAGTTTTGCTTCCTCTTCCGTGATTGTGCGGGTAGGACCGTCACTTGCACGTAGTAGGATGGCTAAACTTTACCATCTGACCTGCGTGTAGGTTTTCCTCATCTTTGAGGATAAGTTAACCTTTGAACGTGGTAGATAATAGGTGTGAAGTTTTGCTTCCTCTTTCGTGATTGTGCGGGTATGACCG
This sequence comes from Bidens hawaiensis, assembly GCF_021521415.1. Taxonomy (NCBI): domain Eukaryota; kingdom Viridiplantae; phylum Streptophyta; class Magnoliopsida; order Asterales; family Asteraceae; genus Bidens; species Bidens hawaiensis. Next base: position 26,571 of record NW_027501816.1, read on the forward strand.
TCACTTGCACTTAGTAGGATGGCTAAACTTTACCCATATCTGACCTGCGTGTAGGTTTTCCTCATCTTTGAGGATAAGTTAACCTTTGAACGTGGTAGATAATAGGTTGAAGTTTTGCTTCCTTGTTCGTGATTGTGCGGGTAAGACCGTCACTTGCACTTACAAGGATGGCTAAACTTTACTTACATCATATCTGCGTGTAGGTTTCCCTCATTGTGTTTATGCGGGTTTTGCCGCCTTCCACACGTAACGACTTACTTCTTCCCGTTTATGCGGTGAATACCGGCACCAGTGGGAAGTTCATAAGTATAAAGGTAAACACATTATGAAAGGAGAATCATTTCCATTAGAAGTGGCTCTAGGCCTTTTCTTTACAAGTTTTGGAATTGATCTACATATAACATTTGCGTAATTGAGCTTCATTCCATGTTCTTGGGATGGGAGTGCCATTGAGCCTTTCGAGCCGGTATGCGCCCTTTCCCAGGACTTCTTTGATAATGTATGGCCCTTCCCAGACCGGGGCCAGCTTTCCCGGGCGCTCTTGGTTTGAAGCCTCGTTGTTACGCAGTATGTAGTCTCCTATATTGAAGTTGCAGAGTTTTACCCGCGTGTTGTAGTACTTTTGCATTTGTCGTTTGTAGTTCTCTTCACGCACTGCGGCTAAGTCTCTGCGTTCCTCGGTTAGCATAAGATCCAACCGTCTTTCCGCATCATTGTCTTCTGGCTGACTCAAGACCCTTGGTGAGGGTAGACCAATTTCGACCGGGACCATGGCTTCAGTGCCATAAGTGAGGCTGAACGGGGTTTCTCCCGTACTGGCCTTCTTCAGCGTTCTGTTTGCCCAAAGGACGTGCGGAAGCTCGTCCACCCAGCCGGATCTGTGTTCCGATAGTCTCTTCTTGATGCCTTCGACAATGCTCTTATTTGCTCTTTCCACCTCACCATTACCTTGCGGGTGTGCCACTGAGGTAAAGGTGTGGGTGATTTGAAGTTCTTTTAGCCACTGTTGTAGCTTCTTGTCAGCAAAGTTGGTGCCGTTATCGCTCACCAAATTCTGTGGAAGTCCAAAACGACAAATAATAAATTCCCAAATAAATTTTTTGATATGTTTCGCGGTTGTTTGGGCTAAAGGTTTTGCTTCTATCCACTTGGTGAAGTAGTCGATGGCTACCACTAGGAACTGAACATTTCCTGCTGCTGTAGGAAATGGGCCTGTCACATCGATGGCCCACTTCTGAAATGGCCATGAAGAAGTGACTGGAACCAGTTCATTCTTCGGGCGGTGCGTGTTGGGTGCTTAAAGCTGGCAAGACCTGCATTTTCTGATGTATGCCAGAGCATCCGTATGCATCCCCGGCCAAAAGTATCCCGCGTTGTTTAGCTTGGCTACAACAGCGCGGGGACCTGCGTGTACTCCACAGATGCCTTCGTGTACTTCCCTTAGGAGGTAGTCAGCATCTTGGTTGTCCACGCATCTTAAGAGTGGGCCAAGAAAGTTACGTCTGTAAAGGATGTCATTGACGAGTTGATAATTCAGTGCTTTACAGCGTAGTTTTCTTGCCTGTGTTTTTGACTCTGGTAGTGTTCCTGCTGCAAGGTAATTTATTATTGGTGTCATCCACGTTTCTGTACCGGTTTGGATGACACAAATTTCCTTGTGCGGGACTGATGGTGCTTCGAGGAGTTCAATGCGGATGTCCTTTCCCAAGTGGGTGAAGGCTAGTGATGCAAGCTTGCTTAACGCATCCGCAGATTTGTTTTCGCTGCGCTTGACGTGTATGACTTTACAATCATTAAAATCACGCATAAGGGTTTTTGCCTGGGCGAGGTACAGGGCCATTGTGTCGTTCACAGCCGTGTACGTCCCATTTATTTGGTTGGCCACCAGCATGGAATCCACGTGGGCTTCCAAGTTTTTCACTCCCATCTTACGCGCAATTCTCAATCCGGCCAAGAATGCTTCATATTCGGCTTCGTTATTCGTACTTGGAAAATCCAACCGAATAGCGTAAGTATATTCTTGGCCTGCTGGGTTGGTTAATTTTAACCCTGCGCCTGAACCCTCGTTACTGGCTGCTCCATCAGTGTAGAGTCGCCAGACATCATTGACGTCCTGTGCTGGGGAAGGTTGAGCCTCCTCCTGGCACTCTTTCTCCCGCAAAGCGGGGACTTCTGCAATAAAATCAGCCAGGACCTGGCCTTTTATGGCTGGTCTTGGCTTGTACTTAATTGCATATTCTCCCAATTCAATTGCCCATTTGGCTAGACGTCCCGATAATTCGGGTTTGCCTAGAACGTTTGAGAGTTTGAAGTTGGTGAGAATGGTGATTGGGTGGCCCTGGAAATATCGTCTTAACCTGCGTGAAGCGTGTATAAGTGCTAAGACCAATTTTTCGAGGGTAGAGTACCGGGTTTCTACGTCTGTTAGTACACGGCTAACATAATAGATTGGCATCTGGATGCCTTTTCGTTCTATTAGCAGGACTGCCCCGGTTGCTCTATCTGTTGCGGAAAGGTATAGGATTAACTCCTCTCCCGCTTGTGGTGCTGTAAGTGTTGGGAGTTCGATCAGGCGTGACCGAATCTCCTGAAAAGCTGCTTCCGCTTCTGGTGTCCAGCGGAAGTGCGTTTTCTTTAAGCAGTTTCTCAATGTTGACACGAAAGGAAACGACTTATCCGCATGGTTTGCCAAAAAGCGATTAAGTGCGACTAGTCGTCCATTCAGTGTCTGAGCCTGTTTGATGGTGGTAGGTGATTCCATTTTAACAATGGCTTCGACCTTTTCAGGGTTCGCTCTGAAGCCATCTTTAGTAACAATGACTCCCAAGAACTTCCCTTCTTCCATCCCAAATGAACACTTGCTCGGGTTGAGCTTCATGTTTATCTTTCTGAGCGTGTTGAAAGTTTCTTCAATGTCTTTCAACATCGCTTCTGGCTCGGGGCTTTTGATGACCAAATCATCCATATAGACTTCCAAGTTTCTCCCGATTTGGGCATGAAACTCTTTGTCCATCAGTCGTTGGTACGTGGACCCTGCATTCTTAAGTCCGAATGGCATCATTTTATAACAAAATGTACCATCGGGCGTCCGAAATGCGGTTTTGTCCTGGTCATCTACGGCCATGTGGATTTGATGGTACCCCTTATACGCATCCAAGAAGCATTTAAGGCGAAATGGTGCCAACGAATCCACCTTAAGATCAATTTCTGGTAACGGATAACAATCTTTGGGGCATGCTTTGTTCAAATCTTTGAAATCTATGCACATGCGCCATTGTTTGTCATTCTTCGGTACCATTACGGGATTTGCAACCCATGTTTGATATCTACTAACGCGTACGATGCCTGCGTCTAGGAGTTCCTTGACTTGGGTTCTACACGCGTTAGTTTGTTCAGGCCCCATTACTCTGCGCTTTTGTACGACTGGCGTAACAGCCGGATCGCACTTGAGCTTATGCTCCGCCTTACTTCGGGGTATACCAGTCATGTCAGCTGGTGCCCACGCAAAGATGTCAGCGTTTTTCTGCAGTAAGCGTTTGAGTAGGGTGCGGGTGGGATCAACGATTGTTGGTCCAATGGTAACGGCCTGGTCGGGGTATTTGCCATTGAAGGCCCATTTTTCCGGTTCGGTGATGGTTGGTTTAGCCATTTTCGGTTTGGGTTTAGATGAGACAGATGCGATGCATACCTGGGGAATGCCAATGATCATCGCTACACCCTCAGCTGTTGGCCATCCCATCATGCCGTGGACTGAAGATACCACGGCGTTGAATCTTGCCATCCCGTCTCTTCCGAATAGGATGTCGTACGTGTGGTGTGGCTTTTTCATCACGACAAAATCCACTTCTTCTGTGCGTGAATGATTCCCATCGGTAAGAGTAACGGGGAAAGATAGGATACCCAGGGGGGTTTCTGTACTGCCGTCAAACCCTTCCATTGAAGCGTAGACCGTTTCCAAGCGTTCTTTGTCTTCATCATCCAGCTTGTCAAAGAACTGCCTGTACATCACTGTCGACGAAGCGCCGTTGTCAGCAAGAGTGCGGGAAGTGATGTAATGCCCCAGCTGGCTTTTGATGACGATTGGGGCCTTCTTTGCTGGGGCCTCCTGGCACTCGCGGGAAGCGCACCTCAGCCTCCTTCCACGCGCATGGTTCTGTCACTCGTCTTTTTCTTCCTCTGACCTTGCCATGAACCATGTTGATGCTGATGTCGACGGGCTTTCGTCCGTTACCTCTGTACCGGTTGTCATTCCTTCCTCCCTTCTTGATTGATGCCACGAGATGTGCAAGTCTTCCATCCTTGACAAATGTCTCAACAATATCCTTCAAGGATGTGCACTCTTCAGTACCATGACCCTTTGTCCCGTGGAAATCACAGGATTTGCTTTGATCCGCATTAGGTTTCTGCCGGATCAATGGGGCTTTTGGCCATGGCAATTTTTCCGTGGCAAATATCTCCGTGACGCTCTTGGTGAGTGGCGTCCACCGGTGTTTTCGGTTTGAAGGGTGTGTGTTGTCCCTTCCGCCAACAAGAGGGCGAGAGCTGGATGAGGTGTCAAAGTTTACCCTTGACTACCAAATACCTAGCCGCCTCTTTTTGTTCTGCCGGGCGGTCCTAACGTTGTTCTCCCTTGTCCTCTGCGTGTAGAGGTGTGTACTCTGGGGAAGATCTCTTCCCAGCTGCTTCTCCGTCTCGGCAAAGCGCTTGGCTGCCGTCATGATGGCATCCCATGTGGATGGCATGCCGTCCTTACCCGTCAATGTGCGGATAAGCTCTGGGTACTCGGTGCCCTGGATGAAAGCGGCGCGAACAAGATCTTCACTTATGTTGCCCAGACTCAACTTCTTGGAGTTGAAGCGGGTGATGAAGTCTAGTAAAGATTCATCCTCCTCTCTAACGCAGTTGAGGATCGTCCACTGCTCTTCAGTATACTTCCTCTGCTGGCTGAAGTGCTGGCTGAACTTGTTCTGAAAGTCCGCCCAGTCATATATGTGGTGGACCGGTAAACGATCGAACCATGCCCTGGCTGCTCCGACCAGAGTCATCTGGAACATGTAACACCACGTGGGTTCCGTCCAGTTACTGACGGTAGCCCCCGCAATGAACCTGATCAAATGGTCGTCTGGGTCGGATAGACCATCATAAGTGCCAATGTTGGACATTTGTTTGGCACTTCTCGGGGCGATTGCTTCCGCAATGTCCCTTGCAAATTTTGACTTTCCTGCATTCGTAGCAGTTGGTCTAAAGGTTTTGGAGAAGTCACGCGGGTTTCTCTCCGCATTTGTTGGTTTAAAGGCTTCCCCAAAATTCCTTTTTGGCTGGGAGTCCGTTTCCTTACGCTTCCCTTTCGCCTTATGGCGAGGGTTTGCGTCGGTATCGGACTCCTCCCTTTCGTCGTCTGAGTACTCGCCCTCGCTGTTCATAATGAGGTGTTGGCGAGTACTGCCGAATTCGTCAGCCTGTTGAACTGAACGCAAGCGTTCGTCCAATTCAGCTTGGAACTCTTTCTGACGTGCTTCGGCCCACGCCTTCACTTGATCTAGTGTTTGGCGAGGGACCCTCGTTCGTTTTTCCAGCTGGGTATCGGTGAACCCCAGTGGAATATTTACTGCACTTGCCCCGGCTTGGGTAGTCGGGGTAGTGTTCGTAAGGATTGTATAACCGCCGGTGTTCCCCCCAGTTGCTGGGGTTGTTACCGGGGTTTCTTGGTCGGTTACTGGCCTTTGGACCGGAGTAACGTTAACCATTTCTTCAGAAAATTTGAAAAAACTAAATTAGTTCTAGCTTTTATGCACGGATGGCGCCAATGAAGAAACACTAAGTGACCCGGTGCAGATTATAGATAATCTGGGGGTTAAGTAATGTTTCCCACGAGAATGAGGTCCAACAGAGACGGTTGTTCTTCAGGGGACCTGCAAAACAAACACCGTAAGCTCGTCACTGAGAAGGGGGGGGGGTTCCTCCTTGTGACCACCCTCCGGCGTGAGAATCAGACTAGATTGCTCTGAATATAAGTGTATATTAAGAGATTGCTAGATAACAGGATAGCAGATTCTCTTACCATTCCAAGATGTTGGAGTATTTATAGCCGAAGGTAGGTTTCCTAGAAGGTACAGCCGGCTGAATAGTATTCCTGTTCTACCAACAGTGGACTATGCACAGGCCATACTGGTTGGTGGATAGGTTACGGCCAACAGTAACAAAGTCGGCTGCACTATTCCACCAACTGTAGATTATGCACGTCCCACCTACTGTGGATTATACGCAGGCCATGCTGGTTGGTGAATGGGTTACGGCCAACAGTAACACTATTCTACCAACTGTAGGCTGCGCACGCCCCTCAGTAAGAGTTGGTGAGTAGGCAGCGGCTAATAGTGAAACAGTACTAGAGGGTGCTCCTCCTCGTACTGTTGTCTGTGAGCTGTCACCCTGTGATTGGCTCATGGGCTGTTCTGGTCAGATTGTCTGTCCTATCCATACCTTGGTAGGTATAGTACAAAAGATCTTTCAGAATCATACGCACTGGCTCATTTTGGCGGGATTGTTCCCGCCTTGCTCATTCCTTCATGTGACTACTGAAGTAGCTATTGTCTTGTGCGTGTAGCCCTGCTGTCTGCGGGTAGCCTTTCCTGATGGCTTGTATCCGCAACTGCGAGAACAGGCGGGGTACTTCACCATTGGGAGGCTTTCCCTGCGTGTACAGCTTGCGTACTGCGCGTAAGGTTCTCTGAGCATGGTGGGTCCTGCGGGAGCAGATGGCCATTGCGCTGACGTCCCTGTTCAAGGTGAGTCTTGCGGGACCAACTGGGCTCTGCTGGGACCTACCTCTTCACATCATGTGAATGAATGCGTGTGAAAAGCCATCCAATGGATTAGGTTGACCCCGTGAAACCTTTATCTTTACAAGATGCATTCAGACTGTGACATTTTCAGAACTCAGAAGCCTGCTAATTACTGCAAAAAGTCCATCTTTTCTCCATTCATTGTCCATGTCACGTTCTTCAAGGTTACCACTTTCGTTAACCCCCTAACCCCACATTTACTGATCAATACTTACATCAAACAAGACCAATCTAGTTAGACAAGCGCAAAAGATTGTACTTACCAAAAAATTGGACATTTGACTGTTTTAAACATTCTAAAAGGTAAAATGCCATCAGGGTTTACGTGACCTTCAAAAATCAAAACTTGTTACTTTATAAAATAATATTAAATTAAATTCTAGTTCTCAGGATATTATTACAATTAGTTACTAGCTGAAAACAGCGTCGTCATTTGCTATTAGGGTTTAAGCAACTACAATTTAAAACCATAACGTAACTGTTTTATACATCATATTCAAACACAGAACATCCAAGTGAATTATGTTGTTTTCATAATATTAATTAGTACAAGGAAATTGAAAAGAAAGAAAAAAAAGTCGGAAAGTAAGATTACTATTCCGAAGCGTAAGTGGTTTTAAGTGTGAAACGATCAACATGGCTTAGAACAAACTAATAATAATAAGCATAAGAAATAAATATCTGAAAAACCCTAGAAAGATATAATAATAAAAATCAAAGGATTACTGTGTGTTCTTGGTTAATAACTACATAGAGAACATGATCACTCAAAACCCTAATCAAAAACCAAGAAATTAATCCTCTAAACACCAACCTGCTTCCATATCCAGTTTTCACATATTATTATCATTCAATATGGCGGCGGGTGCAGCTGCGCTTGCCGTGCCGTAGGCGCCCATATCACATCGGACGGCAGGTGAGAGCTATACATCGACATTGACTCCGCCGGCTGATGATGACCCGCTGCCGGCGGAGACTGTTCACTAGCTGCAACTGAACCACTGGCACCACCCGAGTGTTCTTCCTCGCTTGGTAACCTGTGATACATAGGGTTATTAAACGACGCTGCGATGATAAAAACCTGTCCAGCCGACATGAGTGGACCGGCAACAGCCCCACCGACTATCTGCCCCTGTGGACCGGCTAGTGATATCGTAAAGCCGTTGGCGAATGGAGCCATGGTGGAGGATGACGGGAACACGGTGGCTGAGATCGAGAGGATGTCGAACCGGCCGTGGAAGGTGACGGTTCCGCCGGAGGAGGCGGTGGTGGGTTGCCGGAGTGAGACGTTGGTGACGGTGCCAAAGCCGGTTAAGATACACAGCCCGGTGTTACGTTTCCGGCAGTAGGTGTTAACGGCGTCTATGATGTCGGTGGCGGCTGGGAGTTCGAGGACGTATGGCGCCATGGCCGGGTCGGGTTCTCGGGTGATGATAACGGGTGGTTTGGGTTTGTTTTTGGAGTCGGGTGGGCGGCCACGTGGGCGTTTGACGGATTCAATAGAGGCGCCGTCGTTGGCGGTGGTGGAGGCATCTTTTTTGGTTTCGGGTTCGTCGGAGGTGTTGCTGAGTTGGAACGGGTGGCTGGTGATGGCAAAGTGTTGTGGTGATGGTTGTTGGTGGTGGAATTTGGAGAACATGTTTTGGGGTGGAGGGGTTTTATTGTCACGATGGTATTCGCCTTTCATTTTCTATAATAATATTATTATTAGGATTAGGATATTTGGAAGTTGTTTGTTTGTTTGTTTGTTTATAAATGAGCAAGTGTGTGAGAGAGAGATGGATCTAGAGAGAGAAAGGGGGTGGCGGTGGGTGAGCTTGGAATTCAAGTAAAGATTGCGCCGCTGGTTGAAAGGTAAAGTGGGCCCACCACACAATCTGTGAAACAAAGAAAGAAAACTAAGGTAGGTTATTTCTTTATTGTTTATTATTTATCTTGAAACTAAGTTTGGAAACTACATCCGTTACTTAAAAGTATTGTGTTCAGGTTAATTCTATAACTTAGGGCAGTGGGGGCAAGAGATGTTTGGATTTTGATTCGAATTTGAAACATTTGAAATTCGATTTGATTTCGATTATTAAAATTTGAATTTGTTTATAAAAAATTCGAATTCGATTTGATGAGCATCACTACTGAGGATGCATGCGGATACCAGGATGCGGGGATATATGTACATGTATTGAGAGGTTATTGTCGCCAGTTGTTAAACCATAAATTGAGGACCCAAATAGAGGTACTCATATTTGATGAAATATAAGTGTTGGAGTTGAAACTAGTTGTTTGAAGACCTTATTTTATCATACCTAATCATTAATCAATTTTTATTATTTATTTAAAAAGAATACAGAAAATTGGTTCTAGGATATTTTACATTATATTAGGATACTTGAGAGGTGTAGCCTACTTGTTTAATTAACAATAACCTAAATATTAGGGTCGGCTTAACGTGTCCGGGGATCTAAAATTAACTAAAATATTAAGACATTTTTTATGTGTACAGCCATAGAGAGTATCGAATAATTTATGAAATTTGGATGATATGCAATGATAATAGGTGCGTGGCATTCCTCCTAAAATTATGGTCCATCAAGTTATTAATTTAAAAAAAAACTCATTTACAAAAACCCATATAAATCTTATTTTAGATTAAGACTCTATAAAATTAAAAGCCTAAAGCCTTGGCCTTATTTGGATTACCCATAAGATGACCTTGCTAAATATTATGTGCCAACTCGTCAGATAGTTTAACAAGTTTATACAAATTTGTTAAACATATCATTTTCAGATTATATGGCTTTAAATGTGCTAAAGATTGATGTTTTTTTAACGAACAAAGATAAGTCGTGTACAGAATGAATAACTGATAACTGAAAATTTAAACATGTAAACTTGACACAGTTTATACGGATACCGTATACATATTATTCATAACTTTTTTAAATTAAAAAAAGAAGCTTGAAACACAATCTTTAATAATTTATTAGTCCAACGTCAAATATCAACAGATGTACTTTACTAATTTTCAAAGTAGCTTTTTATCTCGGAATTATTAGTGTAAATCAACATACCGATGATAATTTGTGGATTTTATATTTTTCAAATACCGTAACTGTCCCAACAAATATTCAACAACTGCTTTCTTTTCAAAAACCTAAGTTGCATAATTGGGGAAAGATTTAATTGTGAAGATAAGACTAAGTAGATATTTCAATATGACATCATAATATATGATTAGACATATATAAATTTACGAATGATTTATAATACACTATATTTGTAATTACCAAATAACCCGGGGGGGGGGGGGGGGGAATAAAAAACCAAGTAATAAGGGTCAAGTAATTTTATAAATGAGAACAAAAATTTGAAAGATTTATGTCACATAACACCCTACACAAAACAATAATTAAAATGTTTCTCGCATCATCCCGTGCAAAAAAAAAAACACAAAACATCATTGTGTCTTTTATTTATTTTCGTCATTTACTGTGTCTTTTTTTTCTTAATATTGTGCTATATTACTCAATATTGTCTTATATTTTGTTCGGTATTGTGTTTTATATTGCAATCTATTGTGTCTTTTGTTTATTTATCATTGTGATTTTTGTTTATTTTCGTCACTGTGTCTTTTTCCTCAACATTGTGTTTTTTTGTTTTTTTAAACGAGAACGAAAACAGGGGGCTACTTATTTTACTTTTCTAATTTTTTATTTATGTTTTGAATTATAATTTATTTATTATTTTTCTTGAATTTTTTAAGAGCCTTTTAGGCCATAAATCCTTATCATACTTCTCATTTTTGTCTCTTTTTGTATTTTAACATTTTCTTAATAATAGATACACCATATCACATTATTTTACAATAGGGGAAATGAGAAGGATTTTGGTCTAGAAAAAATAATAAAAAAATTTATTAATAAATCATAACTTATAAATATAAATAAAAAACATAACAAAAAGGTAAAAAGAAAAACTAAAATGGTTCCCCATTATCCTCGTAAAAAAACACAATGTTTATCGTTATGTTTTATGTTTACTTTTCTAATTGATTGTGAACTTTTTTCTTAACATTATGTCTGTTTTTTTTGTGACATTGTGTTATCTTAACACTTTGTTATTTTTCCTCAAAATTGTGTTATATTTTGTAATATATTGTGTCTTTTTTATTTATTATATGTTTTTTTAGTTTATTTTCCTCATTGTCTTTTTTTGTCTCTTTTTTTAACAAGAATGTGGAAACAGTTTAGTTTTTTTTTTGTTTTTATATTTTAAGTTTTGATTTTTTTAATTATTTTTCTTGAATTTCTTAAGAGGTTATTTTAAAATACAAATTCTTCTCACACTACTAATTTTTTTCCTTTTTATGTTTTAACAATTTCAATTCACATTAGTTATAGTTATTCTGAACACTATACATATAAAATCCTTAGAAATTTTCGTTTCTAGTACTGTGAACTTATTTTTTTGGATTTTAATTTATTTATTGTAAAAAGTTAATAATATACTTAAACCTATTTTGATTGATTTATTTTGGGTTATGTTCATTTTTAATGAAACGTTGAATGAATTATCTACTTAATTTTTATATTTATTCGTTTAATTTCATTTGTTATAATTTGCATATTATTTTGTGAAACTTTTCATTTAAGTTAAACTTAAAAGAAAAAAGAATCTTGGGTGTTTGGGTGAGTTTCTAAAACTTACTTATTTGTTATTTGTTTGTTGAAAAGAAAAAACTGTTTGGCAAAACTTCTCCATAATCTTCAAATTGGATATTTTCAAAAGTTGTTTTTGTTTTTAAAAAGAAAATTAGCAATTTTAAAAGCTCACCCAAACACCCCTAAATCCATATTGAGAAATTAAATTAGAATTTAATTACGGGGTTTGTTTTACATTTTACGTTTCAAATATTTATATATTTTTTGTATTTTAATTTTATTTATTGTAAGGAAATTAATAATATACTTAGGGTTTGATGATGAAAAGGTTTCATAAATAAATGAGATGTTATAACACGTTTAAAATCTATCTAGGTTTGATGATACCCGTGACCCGCTTATTTTTTTACTATAAAACTGTTTCATAATTATAAATAATATTTTTTTAAAAAAACCATATATTTATTTTTAATATATCCCTATTTTATAGGATTTTTATATCAAAAAATATTTGGTGAGATTAATTTTTAATATAATGAGATGTTAACCCGTTTAATGGCTATCTGGGTTTGGTGAGACCCATAGCCGTAAATTCAGGTCAAATGCATGAGAAACCACTATTTACAAAGAAAGCAATTTGGTGACATAAGAGAAAATAGGGAGGTTTCGTTTATATATATTTAAGATTACTATAGTTGTGATGGATGTCTTGTTAGTCCTTATCTACTTATCATATCATACTCTTCTAATAAAGTAAAATAGTTGTCACATGTGTCAGTTTATGGTTTATAATGAAAGGTGTTTTCCCGTTTAAACCATTGAGACCCACAATAGAAAAACGTGGATCCTTTTTATCCATACCCACTTTTCATTCTAACTCTTTTAACCCATCAACTAAATCAAAACTCCAATCCTATTTCCATTCTATTCGACGACAGTCTGGCACTAGCGACAACATCCAAACCCTAATTTTGACGATGAAAACCGTCTTGTAGCCAGTCTATCTCGAGTGTGAAATCCTTGGAGTTTCTCAACAATCTAATCCATTGTTCATTAAGGTTTAACATTGTAATTTTGTGTATCGATCTTTAAGGTATCATATCGATTACCTCTGTTCAAAAATCGCATATCTCGCATCTACCTCCAATTAGTTTTTTTTTAAATTTACAATGTATGTTTTATTTATATTTGTTATTATTGGAATTCAATTTTGGATTCGATTTTAAATTTTCCATGGAAAACCTTTAATTTGTTATGCTATGTCAATTGAGATATTCAAAGATATTTTTTTATGCTTAATTTACTTTGCAATTTGGTATGCTTGCTTCTTGATAATCACATTTTGTTTTGTTGCGATTTTGAGAAGAATGAAATTAAGCCAATGTTAATTTGATACCATGGTACCATTCACACACGCATTTGATATGAAATATTTCATTATAATTTACTGAGTTCAAACTAATGTTAAATTTCCATCTTAATCATGTTGTTTACCTTTCAAATAAATAATATTTAAAGACTATATGCATTTTGTTGTTCATTGGAACCTTTTAAGCTCAGACATATTCACCAAAGCATTTTTAGTAATGCTTATGGCATAATGGCATGTGTATATGCGAAATAATTGAATTGTTTAGAATGGGTTTTCTTGAGGCGCAGTGTTGTAATTCTTGGGCCTGGTTTTATGGTTTGAGCTTATTTTATACTTAGTTCTAGCTTGATGGGCTTGGGTTTTGGGTGCATATGTAAACCGAGAACACTTTTGTGTTCTCGGTGGGCTTTTTGGTGTTTGGGCCGGCTTATTGTTTACTTTACATATATATAGTCTTGATCATGTATAAGGTAGTTGTTGTTCATTCCTAGTTTTACGATAAGGTATTATAAGTGCTTAAGCACCCGACGTATTCAATAACATACGTGTGTTTTGAAGCAATTCTGATTTACTTTACTGTTCTTATTCGTGTTCTTGAATCACCGAGTGTTGGTATTCCGCACCAATACTCGTTTGGTTGATATCATATTGTAGTGATCCAGATTCGGGACTTACAATTGGTATCAGAGCCTTGGACGAATTCAGGCTCGTTATTGTGATATCAACGGATTCAAGATATTAACGTTTGGTAGTCTGGGTGAGTTTCCGGCGAGAAGATCATCGGAGAAGAAGAAAGGGTGGTTTTGGTCAAAGATTATATTATTTGTGGAAATAATTTAAATCCCACTGATTTAGGAATTTAGTTACTTCCAAAATTAACTGTAACATCCCGAAATTTCCAAAATGATATTAATTATATTACTTATAATAGAGGGAAAGTTTACTCGGGTTATCGGGAAATAAATAAATAGAGTAGGAGTTGGTATGGGTCGGGTTGGCGTTGGGTAGTGGATATGGGTTTTGGACTTAGATTAATGGAGATGGGTTAAATGAGAATGGGCCTTAGGTCCATGGGATTTAAGGGATATAAATATCCCCTAAAACCCCATACCATCATTCTTTCCATCTATTTTCTAACACACTCCAAAACAAACACACACCACACAACTTCGCCGCCGGCCGAGGGAAGAACCGGGCAGATCCGAGAGAGAGAGAGAGCGATTAGTTGTGATAACAAGTAAACGAGATCCAAACAAGCTCAAAAAGGTATGATTCTTGATCTTTGAAGTTTAAAGATCCGAGCTTTATAGCGTATATACGACCGGAAACGGTTGGGGAACGTAGGGGGTGATGTCGAACCATAGCAAGGGTGTTAAAATCGCTCGAAATGCTGGTCAGAAACTAAAACAGCGGCTGATCTGGGCAACTTCGCCTGCATCTGGGCAACTTCGCCTTCAAAGCGATAACTTCGCCTTCAAAGCGATAACTTCGCCTGAGGCCAAGTTCGCCTAACCGATAACTTCGCCTGAGGCCAAGTTCGCCTAACTGGTAACTTCGCCTAAAGCTAAGTTCGCCAGATGACAACTTCGCCTAAAGCTAAGTTCGCCTGATGACAACTTCGCCTAAAGCTAAGTTCGCCTGATGACAACTTCGCCTAAAGCTAAGTTCGCCTAAGGTTTAACTTCGCCTAAAGTCAAGTTCGATTAGAAAATAAATTAAAAATCTAATGAAAAATGTGTTAAGACAGTTAATGGAAATAAAATTTTTCCAAGCTGACCTGGCAGCTTGACCCCAGCCAGGGGCTCTGCCCCTTGGACCCTGCTAGGGGCTGCCGCCCCTAGACCCCGCTGCCAGGGGCGCTGCCCCCGGAACCCCGTTCGTTGTGGGTAGTAGTTAAGACTGGAAAGATGATATGAGTAGTGATAGTTGTTTGATACGTGTACTTGTTATACAGTCAGCCGTGCACAACTGAAGAAAGGGATTACGATCAACGGTGAACGTAACCGTGTTCAGGTGAGTTTCTAGCCCCATTCCTTGTTATGTTTTCGGGGCTGTGTGCATACTCGATGTGTTGTTAATACATTTATCCTAAGTGATAAGTGTATGTCATACGTGATATATGTGATAGGTATGAATGATTGCTTGTCGGTACGCGAACGATCTTCGGATATTGCGCGTACTGTCAGGTTATAAATGAAGTTACGAATATTATATATGGAAGATGTACGAATATTTCAAATGAATACTTGCCGGGGCGTGAACGATCTTCGGATATTGCACGTATCGACAAGGGGTATGGTTGTTAAATGAATGATGTAAAGAACGCCTAGAGTGTTCTTATGTTTTAATATAATTATTGTATATGTGAAGTATGTGTATATAGGTACACGAATGGCATGTGAGTTCTACGTTCGACATAGTAAGTTAGGATGGCAAATCCCTCTAACTCCTGTTGGATATAGACTTGGCAGGTGATGGCGTAGTTAAGGACTGCGAGCCTTATACGTGATGTAGATAATAGATGTAAGCATAGGAAAGGACTGTGAACCTTATACGTGCTGATTTTGTAGCATAGGGGAGGACTGCGAACCTCGTACGTGCTATGAATTAGGTTGCAACATAGGGAAGGACTGTGAACCTTGTACGTGTTGTGGATGTATTATGGTATAGGGAAGAACCGCGAACCTTGTACGTGCTGATTTTGTAGCATAGGGGAGGACTGCGAACCTCGTACGTGCTATGAATTAGGTTGCAACATAGGGAAGGACTGTGAACCTTGTACGTTTTGTGGATGTATTATGGTATAGGGAAGGACCGCGAACCTTGTACGTACCATAAATGGTGAACATAGGTAGGGACTGCGAACCTTGTACGTGTTCACAACCTTGAGTACGGGTATAGACGGCGGACTATGAACGTACTCTCGGCAGACTGAGGTTAGTGATTGTAGATATGTATGTATGTATGGTAGCAAGTATGTACGTAGAACAGAAGGGTAACTAATGATGTATGGATATGTATCTACGGATAAGTATGTATGTGTATGTATTGTATGGCGTTCAATTAACTAGAACTCACTCAGCGTAGCTGACTTTTAGTATGCACGCAGGTGAGCTGATTACAGAGCTAGCATGAGGATGACGCATGGCATGGATTGAACGGCTGGCATCTGATGAAAGAAGAAAAGATGTTTTAAATATGAAGTTTTGTGTTATGATATCAAAGAAAAGATTTAATGTTTTGTAACAAATGATTGATGTTTTACATTCCGCGAAAAGTTTTAATAAACTCTGATTTGAAGAACTGTGTTTATGAGTAAATCCGACGCTAAAGTCGGGCCACCGGGTTCGGGGCCTTACATTAACTGGTCAAAACGTGATCTCGGGTGTTCTCGGCTGTATTTCAGAGATTTCGGCCATAGTCAACAGCTCTCGGAGTTCTCGGTCATCTGGGGTTTTCGGTCCACCATTGTTTTCAGTCAATAAACATAGCAACTGCCAAAATTTAAGAGTTTTCGGGCCAAATTAAGTGATCTCGGCCAACCTTTGATAGTTCTCGGCCAAATATACTAGTTCTCCGGCCAACTTTACTAGTTCTCGGCCAAGACTATTAGTTTTCGGTCAACCAGAGTTTTTGGTCAACGCGTGTTCTCGGTCAAGATCAATTGTTCTCAGTCAAAGCCGTTCTCGGTCAAGAAGTATTGAAGCAAAAAAAAGGAGTATTTTGGCGGGAAAATTTTTCTTGAACGAAATTTTTCCAGAATACTCCTTATTAGTAAAAATCCATCCTTGAAATTTTTGGTGAAAACAAATTTTTTCCGGGTGATTTTCGGCGAATTTTTGGCGGGAAACTCGGAAAAATTTGTGTTGAACGAAATTTTTCGTAGACACTTCTCTTGATTGGGACATTCTTCTTGAGAATTTTGGCGGGAAAATGAGTTCGCTTGAGATAAGGTTTCAACAATGTTCTTTAAATTGTGGTGAGAAAGTTGAAATGTATAAGATTCATAACGACAGTCTAAGCAGAGATATGGAAAGAATAAAATCAGAGAGTTTTAAACTCAAGAAAAATGAAAAAGGTTTTCTAGACAAAATAGACTCTCTGAATAAGGATATTAAAAAAACTTAAGTCTGATTTTAGCATTAAGAGTTGTCACCATCTTGATGCTAAACAAGAAATCGCTGAGTTAAATGCTAAACTGGAAGCTTCCAAGTTAGAAATATTAAATCTAACTAAAAAGTTTGAAAAAGCTGAATTTAATTTTAAAAAATTCGATGGCTCCAGTAAAGTTGTTAACTCAATGATTGAAAATCAATTGTGGTGGAAAGAAAATGAAGGTGAAGGGATAGGATACAGTCAAGTTCCTCCACCTTACAACCACAATTATGTCCCTACCCCTGTTACCAAAGAACAGGAGGAAAAGGTAAAAGACATGAAGTATGGTAAACAGGTTCAATCTGAAACTGTTGGATTAGGATCCCTAGAGGAAATCAAGCCTGCTTTTAAATGTGTGAACAATTTTGATGATTCTACTTCATGTGCAGATATAGTAAATGATGTAGCTTCTGATAGTAAGGGGTTCAGGCTAGTAAAAATGAATCTCATTCTAACGTGCCATCAAACTCAGATGACACCACAACTCAAAATTGTACTAACAATAATACACAGAGTTGTGGCGACAAAGGGAAGGCACGTAAGAAATCAGCACAACAACGACATTCTCGTCCTCATAGATCCTCCAGATATCAATGTGTTGATAAATCAGTGGGTGATTTTTATATCAAGAGGCAAACATGTTACCATTGCGGCACGCCAGGACATATAGCCAGAAATTATGTTCATCGTCTATATGTTCCCTATTACAAGCAAAATCAGAAGGATGTGCCAAGGGGCAAGAAGAATGGAAAAACCTTTCCTAAGAAGGAATTCCAACATGAGGCTAGTGCTTACGTGGACATTAGAAGAAGGATGAAAGCGTGTTTCGTCTGCGGGAACGACGGGTATTTGGCAAAGGAGTGTCACTACCGTGTTGTTAATAGACAAGCCCCTCAGGTGAAAGGTAACAAGTTTCAACCGAATCCAGTGGTTAAACAAAATGCTTATTTTAGAAAACCACGTGTATCTGTACAACGGGTCACAGATATTCAAGGATTCAAAGTTAATATGACAGGTTTACACTCAAATGATTTAGAAACCGTTAAAAGAAAAATAAATTTTCAGAAGTCAAAGAGTGTTGAGAGTTCTAAGAATTCGAATTCGAATTGCTCCACTCCAAAGTCTGTTTTATCAAATTTCACTAAACCAAGACAGTTTTGGAAACTTAAAACTCAGCAAACAGAATCTGTATTAACAAATGATTCTGTTAAAGATGGGAAATATATGAGTTGGCAACAGGTCACATATGTTGATGCTCAAGGGAACCCCAAGACATTTAAGACTATGCGTGTAGGAACAACCAAAAATTCATTGTTTATTAAATGGTTGTTCCAGGCACATGACAGGGCAAATATCCATTGTTTTTAAATCTTTAAACCATGAAATGGATTATTTGTTGACCTGGACCGGATTTTAGGGTGATAGAACGTTTTTAATCTTCTCTCTAAGTGTGTAGGAACAAATCAGGGAATACATTACATATTAAAATGTTTGTTCCAGACATTCAACTCGCAAAGATGCAGAATCTCAAAACAAGCTTATTCCTAGGGGGTGATTCTCACAAATGGAAAGATGATATCTTGAAGATAAAAGGTAACCGTATCACTTTGGTATGAAAGATTGATTAGTCAAAAAGATTTTAAAATTTTAAATTTTTATAAAAAAGATATATACAAAAATATGTTCCTGTACAGTTTTTCAAGTATAGTGTATTTTGTTTCTTAAAAATGAGAAAATGACTTGAACGTACATGAGAAATGATAGTACATCAGTTGGCTGACTATCACACTTCTTGAAAGTTTTTATTAAATACTAACGTTTTGATGATTGAGTCTTTTTGAAGATAAATTTGTACATATTTGTTTAATTTGCACAAATTTAGGGGGAGAAATTTAAAAATTCTAAAAGAGTGTGTGTGTGCGTTTAATAATAAAAAATTCCATGTCTTTCAAACTTCACTCTCGCTTAAAATTATGTCGGTTGCTCAAGTTTGAAGAACATATACTTGTATATGTTTGGTCCGGTGATCTACATGTAGATTCACAGGATAACCATTTATCTAAAAACTGAAAGCATCTGGGGCGTTTGTGATGTGTTTCTGTGTTTTGAATTCTTTCACTTAAAACTATGTCGGTAATTCCAAGTTGGAGGGACACGTATTCTCATATGTGTTTTGGTCTTGTTAACCACTAGTGGTCATACGGGATAGCCATTTACCTGAAAAAGTGACCGAGGTGACTGAGTTCTTAACATGTTTGTCTTCTGTAATTTTATGGGAAGTGATATCTTTATTCAGTTAACAGCTTTTTAGAAGCTTCAAAATATTTTCAAATGAAAATTGATCCAACCTTTGGAAAGTGATAGATAAATTGTTTATGTGTGCCTAACGGGTGAAGTTATTAAGCTTAAAGGGCTCTAGAACAATCATTGATGTGTATGGTAGCTTTCCATGATGCGTAAAAGTTAAAGTGATATAAACTAAAATTGCTAAACTTAATGTGGAGAGTCATTTTGAAAACATGTGCATGTCTTCAGATACATCTCTCCGAATGATAGGCATAAAAGCAACTACCCAGTCATACACGAGCCCGTTAGTGTCTTGATCACCAAAAATATCGTGCTATTATGTTTATTATTATAAAAAAAAAGGATGAAAAAAAGGAAAAGATGAAAAAAAGGGAAAAGATGAGAAAAAAAAGGGAAAGATGAGAAAAAATAAAAAAACTTGTTATGAGTATGTATATAATATGTGCTGTTAAAAAAAAACTTGCTATTTCAAAAGCTTAAAGGGTCAAACTAGAACTACAGAGATGGGGGCACACAAGTAAGTCCTGTCATGTCTCGAATGAAAGGCTTGTCAGTTTACTGGCACTAAGTCCAATGTTCAACCTTAAAGCTTAAATTTGCTTTTATATAAAATCTTTTGATCAAGCACTAGGGGGTTGGAGTCAAATTGGGGTGATCTGGGGAAAGCCAAATACGCTTTGAGAAGATATAGGAGGCATCATAGGTCCATGAGTGATGTCCATCTAAGCTTTATGCCGAACTGAACCTTAATCATATCACTGATGCAATGAAAATCATGCTAAGTTCGTTATACCTGCTATCAACCTGTTTCTTTATGTCATTATAACGCTGAACATGAATCTTTGTGAAAGTGCCTTAAACAATATGATTCCATGTTCGGATCTTTTCATAAAGGCGACATTTTTATCAAAAACTGAAATTTGATCCCTATTTTATGCTAAATTACAAGAAGACCGGGTGATTAAATTATTTTATTCGTTGTTTTTGGTTTTATTTTATTTCATTTATTTTATTTTTACTTCTTGATTACTCTTGTCGAAACAAATGTGTTGAGAAATCGTTTTAAAATTTGCATTCAGCTAATGAAATCTGATATCGGTTATTGTGTTATAGTTGGTTTAGCTGGTATGATCTCATTTCAAGTCTTTTCAAGAAAACCATAAAAATTAGACAAATAAGAAAATTACAAAAATATGCCTGTCTAATTTTGTCATATTTAATTGTTTTTAAATATTTTGGTTGATCTTTCTATCAAAGTTGATTGTTCTTTCAAGACTGATTTCTTGCAATGGAAGCATATGAAGTATCTGAGACTCAAATTGGATGATGCTATCATGTTCAAAGGGAGATGGTAGAGTATTGGATGCAGGTGCTGAAGTTGATGATCACAAAAGTTGCTGGTTATGTTCTAGTAAAGATTCTGAAGTTCTTGAAAGCATCAATCTAAGGGCAAGATTGTTGGGTCATAAACTGGTTAGACTGATGCACATCAAAAGGCCACGACATGATTAAGACTAAAGTGATGCAAACGAAGATGAGTTGAAGAGTTACATTGGTGCAATACCGAAATCCCTATGGATTTCGGTTAGGCTAGTTTGAAGTAAAATAAACAAGAACGAAGCTACAAACCAAGGGGGAGATTTTTGGGTCCATATTTGGTGGTTTGTACTTAGTTATACGTTTATTGGGCTGGGCTACGGGTTAGCTATGTAAACCGAGAACTCTAAAAAGTTCTCGGTGGGCTTTTGGTTCATATGGGCATAGTGTTTTGGTTTCCCTATAAATAGATCTTATTGTATATGGTTTAGGTGTTGTTCACATTACGAGAGTTGGTGAGCAGAAACTAGAGAGGGGGTTGTTCATTCCTAGTATTATTCATCAAGTATTGTAAGTGCTT
>NW_027501817.1:0-57635 GCF_021521415.1 Bidens hawaiensis
AGCAACAATCTTTCTAAAAATAGCAGCAACAAGCTCTGATACCACTTGTCAGGTCGCGTTTAGAATCGGATCTTAATCAATCATGTCATAACTCACACAAAATTAATCGTGTTGACAAGAGAGTTAATGACGGGTTACTATATTTAGAAAGATGACCGTTTGTTAAAGGCGGAATCAATAACAAACATACGGTTGCAATGAATATTCAATATACGAAGACACACAAAGGATTCACTCAAAAGATTTCCATTTATATAACGTTAATCATACAAAAGGATAATCGATTAGGGTTTAGGAGGAATCCTAGGACAACCGTCACACAAAAAATTCTATCAATTAATGTGTCGGTCTTCTGTGTATCGTGTGTCCTTGGCGGCGTGCCCTAATTATTCTATTTATAGGCCTGCCAACCTAAGACAGGTTGTCATTCATTCTAGAAACCCTATCCGATAGTACATACTCAATTTACATATTCAAAAATATACTAAGTGTAAAACAAGTCTTCCGGGTAAGCTTTTCATTAAACTTCAGTCTCCGAGTACGCAGTGTACTCGGCCTTCCTTCAGACTTGGTAAACATAGAAGTGTACTCGGAATCAGTTTCCGGGTAGACTTTACTTAGAGAATATTTTACCAAGTAAAATATTCACCGAGTAGACTTCAATCTTCTTGGACTTATCAAACTTTGCTCGACAAATCCTCACGAGCAACCTTGTTCTTCTATGATCCTGTTCGGCTCTTTGTTAGTTGAATAACTTATTGATAAGGCGTACTCGGGAGTACATACCTTACTCGAGCAGAACCTTACTCGATATAACTTAGAGATATTCCATCAACTCATCAAGTATACTCGGACCATAATTATTAAAGAATACCTTGCCCGGTCTTCCAATTACTTGGCTTCTTGGACTTGGTTGACCATACCTTACTCGGAAGAGTAAAATACTTGGTCTTGAAGAACAACCCTGCTTGACAAAGTGAACCTTACTCGGATATGCTAAATAGATGAACCTTACTCGGAAATCACCAAAAAGCATACCTTGCTCGGATATCCACTTAAGAAGATTATTTGAAGTAAACCGTGCCCGGAAGGCAAACTCTCGTACTCGGCTAAGTAAAAGCTTACTCGAAGGTCCAAGGTGTACCCGGGTTCAATACTTAGCAGTTTCTGAGGAGGTTGAGAAGATTCCAATCTTCAATATTCTTCAATTAGGTCAAATCTCCTCATTTGGGTCAAACTCTTGACCCAACAGTTAATGTCGGTCCATTAGAGTCATCAACATTCAGTTAGGTGGACTGAAGGTCGTTTAGGGTTAATGTGGGTAATTCCGCTGACTAACGGTTGTTTAAGGTTAATATGGGTATCAATGGACCACTAGACTTAAGTTTGGTCACTTAGAATCAATAGAGTCATTAACTGTTGTTATGTTGTTTATAATGAGCATTCGACGGGACAGACGATTAGGGTAATTAACATTCACATAGATAATTGATAGTTGTTTAGGGTAAATATGGGTAATTCGGGTGACTGACGGTCGTTTAAGTTTATTATGGACATTTATGGACAACTAGTGTTAGTACACGGTTGTGCGTCTCGGGTCTTTGTAATTAACTTTATTGTTTTTGTTTATTATTTAATGTAATAAATTAATATTTATTCTCTAGTTCGTTAAGATATATGCTAGTTTGCTAGTGGATGTTAGCGAACTGGCCAAGCTCCTGATTCGTTAGGCTTGTTAACGAATCAGGAAGCGATTCGTTAAAGTATTTAATGTAGCGAAGGGGAAGCCGGTTCGCTAGGGGATGTTAGCGAACCGGATTACCCCCTATAAATATGTAAACACTGTTCACACAGTGTTAAGTTTTGGAAAAAGTTTATTTAATGAATTAACGTATTAACAGATCTCTCTCTCTCTCAAGCTTCATCTTAACCTTATAATTATACAAACATATTGATAATATATATACTACATACATAATAGCAATCGAACTAAGCTAATATAGAGTTAGATCCATATAATTAATAGATCTGAGTATAGGTTATTGATTAGTACGATTGGAACAGGATCAAACAAGTGGTATCAGAGCTTTCAGGCTCAATTCGCTTTGTTTTGATTGTTATTATTAAGGGTTTAATGTTTATTTCTGGTTTGGTTTGATTATTGAATCGATTTGGACTGTGTTGAATTGAATTTGGATGGATTAGAGTGTTTTCGGATTGGTTAAGGTATTGATAATGTTTAATTGAGTGAAATTGGATTGAGGATTGGATTGGTAGTGTTTATTGTGTTTTCTATTTGAGTCTGTAAACAGGGGATTGGTTTTGATCGTAATTGGTTAGTGTATTATGTTAATAGATTACGAGATATATTGGGTTGAATTCGTGTTGCGATTACGAGCAGTTTGGTATGTTACTTGTTAGAATTGGTTGAGAATTGAATGCGTATTACAAATCTGGAATCGTGAAGTTTCTGGGTTTGCTCTGGGTTTAATCTTCATAATCTGGAAAAATCGTTGAAGGTTTGAAGATATGAAGATGCATGTAATTCGTTATAAAGTTCCAAGCGATTCGTTATGTCTTTAAACTTGATTCGCTATCAGTTCTTGCCATTCGCTAATCAGTTCGCTAACTGATTCGTATGAGTTATTCAATTCGTGTTATCTAGTTCGCTAAACTAGATAACCGATTCGTGTGACACGTGTTTGTCTTGGGATTCGTGCTCTAACAACTTTTTGCCACGTGGCAGAAAGGAATCTAGTTTGTTACAAATCGTTGTAACTAACTGATTCGTTACTTTGTGTGATTCGTTAAAACACTGTAGCTTGTTCGCTAAGCATTCCTTAGTGATTCGTTAAGAGTTTCGGCTGATTTGCTAAGGTTGATTCGTTAAACATTACCTGGTGATTCGCTATTACTGTTTACTTCATTCGTTAAGTGATTCGTTAAAAATCAGATTTAACTTCGTTAAAATCTGATTCGTTAAAATATTGTTCACAGTTCGCTACAATTGTTCATAGTTCGTTAAGCATTGTTCACAGTTCGCTAATACTGTTCACAGTTTGTTAAGTTTTAAAATTCTTTAAACTTTTAATTTTCAAAATGGCCGGGATGTATGCATTGGCGTCTCAAAACATGTTGATGCAACAAATGTTACAACTCGATACCGAGATCGGTTCACATTCTAAATGTCCAAGGTTGATGAAATTCAGTGATTTTGCCAAATGGGAACCGAGATTTCGTGCTCATTTAGGATCTGTGCATCCTGATTGCTCATATTGTTTAGATGAGGTATATACTGTCCCGATGATTGGAGATGAAACAACGGGTTATACTCCAAAGGCAATTTCACAATACTCTCTTGAAGAAAAGAAAGCTTTAGAGATTGAAATCAAGGCATATTCTACGCTTACCATGGCGTTACCTGAGACTATCTTTAATCAAGTTGGAAGTATTAAGAGATGCGCTGCGTTGTTTCAACATCTACGTATGAGAAGCATGGGTAATACGGCTGAGAGCAAGAAGGTGATGTTAAAATTTCAATTTAGAAATTTTAACTTATTGAAAGGTGAAACGGTTGAAGAGATGACAACAAGGTTTAGTCATCTTATTGCTGAGATGGATAAAATGGAGATTGAAATCTTAGAAAATGACAAGATTGATACTATTAAGAGCATACTTCCAAGTTTCTATTCTACATTTCTAATGGTCTTGAAAGAAAATAATTATTTTGCAAACGAAGACTTGACAGCTGTTGAGTTTTTGCAAAAGATTGAGGCTAGGGAGTATGATTTGAAATGTCAAAAGTCCTCTAAGGAAAGTCATGATCCTTCCTTTTATGGTGGGAGCTTGCCTCTTAGTTCAACGATCTCTCCACTAACAGCTTTTCTGACTCAAGCTGCTGGTGAAAATACTAATGCTTCATTTGGAGATCCTCAAGTGTGTTTACAGCTGGAACTGGTTCGGGTAATTCTAGTGCATCTGGGACTTCGGGAAATACATCTACTGCTAAACAATTCTCTTTTCAGTCAAACGTAAACATAAAAGAGGCTGAACAAAACTTTGCTTTTCTGTCTGCTTTTATGTCATCATATGAGAATTTAGTAAGTAGTAAGATTGCAACAAGTGACTTAACCGATGAAGACTATGATCAGATAGATCCCGATGACTTAGAATTAATGGATCTTAAGTGGAACATGGCAATGATTGTGAGGAAAGTTAAACGTTTCATGCAAAGAATTGGTAAAGATCTTCCAGCCTTAAACAAGAAATTGGGTTTTGATAAGTTAAAGGTGAAATGTTACAATTGTCAAATATTTGGTCACTTTGCCAAAGAATGTGACAAACCCAAGAAAGAGTATACGGGTCCTCGTGGTCAAAGTTCAAATTCAACAACACCAAGAAACAATGATGCTGAAAAGAAATCTTTTGGTTCGGGTACACAAGCAATGTTGGCTAGTGGCGATGATTGGTCTCAAAGACTTTTATGCAATGATACTCAGGCTAATTTGGCAATGTTCGGTTTTCTTAGTATGAATCAAGAAGATAGCAGAAGTGAGATGTCTTCGGATAATGAACCTGGTTCAAAATCTGATGAGTCAAGCAAGAATCTTCCAATCAATTTTGCTTGCATGGCCAAGATAAGTGATTCTTCTCCATCTGCTTGTTCTGCTAATCAAAACGAGGTTAGTAAAACTTCTTCTAAAGTGTCATGTGTTGATTGTGATTACAACAAGTCTAAGATTGATTCATTGAAACTTCAAAATGACAATTTATTGAAGGAAATTGTTTCTTTGAAGGATACTTATAGACAATCCTTGAACTCTCAAATTAACTCACGAGAGAAAATTGAGGCTTTGACTAAAAGTAATCATGATTTAAAAGCCGAGTTATCTGTGAAAATGACAATTAATGACCAAAAGGTTCAAGAAATCTTGAAACATCGTTCAAAGATAACTGAGCTGGAAAATGAGGTTCTTGAGTTGAAGTACAAGTTGGGTAAATTTAGAAATTTATCTTTTCTGTTAAATGAAATCATTGAAGTTTCTTGAAAACAAAAGGACTCAAAGAAAGGTATTGGTTTTGTTGAAATTCCACCACCATTTCATGGAGATTATAAAATTAATCCTTTTGCTCCAACTGAGGAAGATGTAATTTCTAAAGAAACAAGAATTTCAGAAAAACCCAAAACTGTTAAAACTCAAAGTGCTCCTCAGAAACCTCATGTTCAGAGTAATAAAGTATTTGTTGAAAATATGGACAAGGTTATCATTGAGGATGTGTATGAACCTGAAGTTATACACAAGAACAAGAACATTCCAAGTTCTAATCACATTTTGTGTGAACCTCATGAATTTGAGAATGTTGTGTATGGTTCAAACACGACCAAGGTGAAACAAGAAGCATTGGTTAAACCGGTGAAGGTTAAGAGATCAGAAAAACCAAAAATATCTGATGAGGATTTGTTACGTTTTATCAATCCTAATGCTCTTAAACCATCACCTGCCCGAGTGTTTAAATTAAAAGGGATGGACACAATGTTCACTGAAAAAGACATTCCAATTAGTATCATCAAACTGTAACTAATTGAGAGTGTGTTTTACAATGAAACATCTAAGGTTCGTGAACTTGAACGTCAATACGCTCAAGCAAAAACATCAGTTGCTTCAGATCCTATAACTAGAGCAAATCAAGTGTTAAAACAGGCTAAACATGTTAAGTTTGTAAAATCTACTGGAACTGACACGTTGAAAAGTTTTCCCAACTGCTCAAATTTGGACTTTTACTTGAAAAAGAAATCTGAAGTTTCTAATGAGTTTGCTAAGAGTATGACAAAGAATGTGATGCCTCAAACATCATCTGTTCCATATGTTGACATGCGAAGTTGTTTTCTATGTGGACAAAAGGGTCATGTGGTGAGAAATTGTAGTCAACAAATCAACCAGAATCTTCATCCATTTATCAAGGACCATTCCAAACCGGTTCCTGTGATTAAGGAGATTCTGAAGAGACCCGTAACATGTGACGATGAGACACACATTATGTTTTCGAACGTTCATCCAAGAAAGGTTGTTCATATGGATGGAACTTATGGTACCACGAAACCTAAGTTTATTCCTACTGAACCAATTTGCAAAAATGTCAATTCAAATGTGGTTCAGGCCGCGTATCTGAGACGAAAGTCAAAGAAACCAGCAACTTATTCACAAGTGGCTGAACAACAATTGAATGCAACTAAGATTAAATTTTCTCAAGGAAACCAATAGGTGCCCAATACCGAGGCCTGGGCAGCCTTTTTGAACTGATCACTTTTATTTTGTGTGTAGGGATCGTCCAAGACCATTTCTGGTGCAAACTGGATCATGGATAGTGGATGTTCTCGTCATATCACCGGCAATCTCAATCTTTTATCGAATGTGAGAAATATTCAAGGGGGTATATAGCTTTTGCTGGGAATTCGGGTGGCATGATCACACAAGAGGGTGAGGTGTCGAATGGGAAGATTACTTTTGAAAAGGTCAATTACTGTGATAAAGTTGATCATAACTTATTGAGTGTGTCACAGATTTGTGATAAAAAGTACACTACCGTTTTTACTGACAAAGAGTGTATTATTCTAAAACCGGGGTACGTAATTCCCGAGGATATGGTTGTCATGCGATCACCACGATCAAATGATATCTATGTCTTGAATATGAACTCTCGTGCTTCTACATCAATCGAAACGTGTTTTATTTCGAAGGCAACTGAGAAAGATTCCATACTTTGGCATAGAAGAATTGGTCATATACACGTTAGAAAGATGAATTATTTAATGGAAAATGACTTGGTTGAGGGGGGTGTCGTTGAAGAATTTTAAGTTATCCGATCACTGTGTTGCTTGCAAGAAGGGCAAACAAATGAAGAAATCGCACCCGTCCAAGTTATTTAATTTCATTGATGCTCCGCTAGAACGACTTCATATGGATTTGTTTGGTCCAGTGAATCGAGCAAGTATTTCTGGAGACTGGTATTGTCTTTTCGTGACTGATGATTATTCAAGATATTCGTGGGTCTTATTCATGAGTTCAAAAGATCAAACGCCTGTTTTGGTACAAAACCTTATTACTAAGATCGAATCACTGTATAAACACAAGGTGAGAAGAATTCGAAGTGATAATGATACTGAATTCAAAAACACTATTCTGGACTTCTTTTGTGTTCAAAAGGGAATTCACCGAGAGTATAGTGCACCCTATGTACCTCAACAAAATGGCGTTGCTGAAAGGAAAAACAGAACCTTGATTGAAGCTGCAAGAACAATGCTAGCTGATTCAAAGCTTCCTGTCCAATTCTGGAATGAGGCTGTGAATACAGCTTGCTATACTCTCAATCGGGTTTTGACAGTTAAACGACTAAAGAAAACCAGTTATGAATTATTAAACAACAGAAAGCCTAATTTAAAGTACCTGGAACCGTTTGTGTCTCCTTGTACTATGTTGAAGAAAGATTCAGGTAAATTTGAAGAAAAAGCCATTGAGGGTTATTTCTTAGGGTATGCTTCTCCTAAGAAACGTGTCTTCAATTTCACATCTGGTTGTGTTGAAGAGTGGTACCATGTTGATTGTCAGAAATATACTACTCCTTCACAAGGGAAAGGTCCCGACTGGATGTTTGACTATAATGGTTTATTTAATTCTTTCACTCCATTAGTTGATCATTTAGATGAAGATGCAGTTCGAGCCTATTTTGTAGATCATTTGGATATTCCAAGATTTCCAAGTTCTAATGACATTGACGCTCCTGTTGTTGCTCCAATTGAAGAACCTGTTATTGAATCTCCACTTCAAAATGATAATTCGTCTTCTTCGTCTGATGATAATCAAGTTATTGAACTTGATAGTGATGTTTCTTCTCCTGAACTAGGAGAGCATTACACTAACTTATTCGAAAACATTGTTGTGTCTGAAAATCCTACTCAAAGGATTCACACTTATCATCTACAAGAGAATATTATTGGAGATCTTGACGTAGGGGTTCAGACTCGACATCAACTTACCTCTTCAAGTGACGATAATGCTCTTTATGTTCACTCTGACTTACATGCATCTGAAGTTGCTGCTGTTGCCAAGTTTACTTGTTTTCTATCTCAAGTTGAACCAACAACTCCTCGTGTGGCTTTACAAGATCCATCTTGGGTAGAGGCTATGCAAGAAGAACTACAACAGTTTGCTCGTTTAGGTGTTTGGGATCTTGTTGACAAACCTACTAGAGTCAGGAAAGCTATTCCGACTAAGTGGGTATATAAATGTAAGAAGGATGATCGTGGGGTGATAGTGAGAAACAAAGCTCGTTTGGTAGTTCAGGGATTTCATCAGCAAGAGGGTATTTATTACACTGAAGTTTATGCTCCAGTTGCAAGATTAGAGTCGATTCGAATCTTCCTGGCTTATGCTGCTTACAAGAATATCAAAGTGTATCAAATGGATGTGAAAAGTGCCTTTCTAAATGGGGAACTTCACGAAGAAGTGTTTGTCATACAACCTCCTGGTTTTGAAGATCCTGATTATCCTGACCGTGTTTACCGATTAAACAAGGCATTATATGGTCTTCATCAAGCCCCGAGAGCTTGGTATGGCACGCTCGCCGATCATCTAACGGATAACGGCTTCAAACGTGGTACTGTTGACTGCACTTTATTTTACAAGAATATTGGTGATGATCTTCTACTTGTTCAGATCTATGTTGACGACATAATTTTTGGGTCTACAAACGACGGGTTATGTAAGGAGTTCGAGAAGTCTATGCAAACAAAATTTGAGATGAGCTCGATGGGAGAGATGAATTTCTTCTTAGGGTTGCAGGTTCACCAGTCTGCTAAAGGAATCTTCATTCATCAGACGAAATATGTGAACGATGTCTTGGAACTGTTCAAGATTATTGCCGGAAAAATCCCTTCAACTCCTCTCCCTGTGGGTCACAATTTATCACCGGATGAATTGGAGGATACCGTTGATCCTACCCTTTATCGTGCTATTATTGGTTCATTAATGTATTTAACTGCTTCTCGACCCGACATAATGTTTGCTGTTTGTTTATGTGCTAGGTATCAAGCTAGTCCCCGAGTGACTCACCTGGCAGCGGTCAAGCGTATTTTGCAATATCTACGGGGAAATCCTGACATCGGGTTATGGTACCCCAAAGATGATTCATTTGATCTTACCGCCTATTCAGACTCAGATTATGGAGGATGCAAGATCAACTTCAAATCGACCACAGCAGGGTGTCAATTTCTAGGAAGTCGGCTTGTTTCCTCGCAGTGTAAGAAGCAGACAACGGTCTCCACTTCAACCGCTGAAAATGAATACGTTGCAGCTTCTAGTTGTTGTTCACAGGTTTTGTGTATACAACAGCATCTACGCGATTACGGTTTGAAGTTTCTTACTACTCCAATTTTAATTGATAACTCTGCTGCTATAAGTATTACTAAGAATCCCGTACAACATTCTAAGACAAAGCATATCGAAATTCGATATCACTTTATACGGGATTGTTATGAAAAGAAATTGATTGATCTTGAGAAAGTGCACACTGATTTTCAAAAAGCCGATCTATTTACCAAAGCATTCGATAAAACACGTTTTAATTTTCTGCTTGGTATAAATGGATTGAAGACCCTTGCTGATATCCTAAAGTTAGGATAATTATCTTTACTTGCTTTCTAGTTTAATTTCTTTATGTTTTTAGGTTTTAGGGGGGTAAAAATATCTAGAAAATACAAAAATATTGTGCTTATCAGCTTGTATAGAGAAAACCCAAAAACAATAGAAAACATAGAAAAATCAAAAATATGTGTTATTTCTTGTTTTTATACCTGAAAATCCAAAAACATTTTAAAAAAACAGAAAAGTCAAAAATATTGTGATTTTTGTTTGTACAGAAAAATTTCTGAAAAAGTCAAAAAGAATGTAATTTTTCCTCGTTGTTACAAAGAAAAATCCGAAAAAGACAAAAATATTGTGTTTTCAGTTTGTAAAGAGAAAAACCAAAAAGATTTTGGCTGATGATCGCTGAAAATTATGTCACTTGCTTTTACTTTGAAGAGCATATACTTGTATATGTTTGGCCCTGATAATTTCTTGAAATCTTTGGGATAGCCATTTATCTGATAAGTAAATAGTATTTGGGGCGCTCATTAAGCTTTCAAATTTGTTTTAGCTGAGAATTTAGTCAGTTATTTAAGTTTGTGAAGCATGCTTGCATGTCTTGGTCATGTTCTCTACTTGTAGATGAATAGGATAGCCATTTATTTATGAACTTAACTTAACTGGGGCAAATTAAATAAAATTTTGTTTTATGCTCCTCAAAATTTTGAGTTTTTGAAGCAAAAAGAGAAAATGATAGTACATTGATTAATTTGACCCCAAATCCAGAAAGAAATAAGCTTAAAAGACTGTGTGCTTAATCATTGGTGCATTGATAGGTCTTAAACAAGCTGTTAGAGTAAAGTAAGTGATATAAATATAAAGACAAGCCAAATTGAAAGGGGTGTTAGTTTCTAGCAAAAGTCTCGGTGAGGATGGCAGAAATGTAATAACCGGTCATACTCAAGCCTTATGATTGTTGATCACCCAAAAATATAATAAAGCAAATAACAAGCGTTAGGATTCTTGACACTGTGAGTCTTTATGCGGCTTAACCGTCTGGGTATTCATAAGCATGAATATTTCACTCGCTTTCTAAGAGCAAACCCAAAGTCATTAAACTTGATCACTGTTGTACTTTGTACATTTCTAAATTACTGACTTGATCAAAATCCGCAGTTAGTCATACAATTATTCCTCCCTTGCGCGCATCTCAATACCAATAAGAAACGGACCCCAAGGGATACAATGTATGTAAGCCGACAGATGGACTCGTGCATACTCACTCACAGTAATAGAAACTTGATGCATTGCTCAAAATTTTAAATCTCAAAAATTTTGATCAACATTATAATGGTTTAAGTCAAGTTGGGGTGATTTGGCAAAAATCAAATTAAGCTTGAACCGAGATTAGAGGCTGATAGTTTCTAATATTCTGTGCGCTAATTGAACAATTAAAATCATATCACAAAAATGCTCGAAGGTTTGTTATAAGATTTAAGTGGACAACAATATCAATGACCGACTTAACGCCAGTCATAATATCGCTGAAATATAAAACTGAGATGAAAAGGCATTTTGGTCAATATGATTCTCTGCTCGAACTCAATCAAAAAGGACAAAAATATGTACTGCTTTTGATAAATCATTGAAAACCACAAAAAGATTGTCGTTTTCAAATGTTCGGATATGTTTTTGTAAATACATTCTTTAATTCTTTACATTCATTAAAATTCTTTAAAATTCATTTAAAATAGCAATAATATTTCCAGTTTAGTATTTTACATATTATTTAAAAAATATTTAAGTTATGTTTCGTAAAAATGAAACATTTTAAGGTATTGATTTATCAGGATAAAAAGAATCTCGATATTATTTATTTATTAAAATTAAGTTAAAATTTAATTTAAAATTAGGTTAAAATTTAATTTAATTTAATTTAAATAAATTGGTAATTCTAATTCGCTAGATTAAGGATAACGAACGAGATGATTCTTAGCGAACTAGAATCTAGTTCGCTAAAACTCATTCGCTTCCGCACTCTGTAACGAATCATCCCATTCGTTATACTTTATTTAACGAATCAGTCGACGAATCATAACTTGATTCGCTAACTTAACTTAACGAATCATGAGGCGATTCGCTAAGATAAGTTAACGAATCACATAGCGATTCGTTAAATTATTTTGGGCGAATCACCCCATTCGCTAAAGTAATTTTTGAACGAATCACGTGGTTCGTACACGTGGCTCATCGATTCACGTGAAATTATTTAAAAGGACACGAAGAAGAACAGTCACCACTATTCATCTTCTTCCTTCATTGGAAAGTTACTCTGCCAAATTTTTCTCTGAATTTCGACCTTGATAATTTCACGTTTTGACAATCAATCAGTGTTCCTAAGGTATAGATGATACCTGCGTTAACTGTTTCGTCATGAATAATGACGTTTTGATAGCCTAATTATGAACTTTTTAAGGTTTAAGGGTTTTGAACTGTTAGACTTTAATTATCATATAATTTATGTGTTTAGTTGATTGATTATGTTACCATTGTGATCGGAATCATTTTCCGAAACCCTTGGTGGACCTTAATCATGTCTTGATTGATGGTTTGCTGGGTCAATCGATGGTTCGTCTTCTCAGGTTTTACAGTGTGTTTTTGTTACCTGTGTTTATCAAGATGTTGATGTTTGATATCAATGGTCTTAGCTTGCGAGTGTAATTCCGAGTAGTTTGAGGTCATTTCCGAAGTGGTTCGACGATAATCATGGTTTAATTGCATTCTGAACCTAAGTTTGACTATCGTGTTCTTCTCAATTTTGACCTTGACTTGTATAAGTCAAAGATGAAGTTCAAAAATGAACCATTCGCTATAGTTAGCGAATTGGAACTGTTTCGTGTCCAATTCGTTAACTAGTTTAGCGAACTAGGGTAGCGAAAAGATAATTAAACGAATCAGTGTGTGATAACGAACCAAGGTCCAGTTCGTTAAGCAGATTTATTTGATAGCGAATCACCTGATTCGCTACTGTATAGTAACGAATCAGTGTGATTCTTAGCGAATGACATATTTAAAATATTAAATATTCAATTAATTATTTTTAATTAATTATTCAAAGACTAAATAATCATTTATTATATAGAATATAAAACTTCCAACCGCGTAAATTTATAAATGATTCGACACCATATGGACCATGATATATATATATATGTGTCATTGTATAATCATCTCACGATCGTGTTTTTATTATATAGATTAATAATGGCCGATCAAGAACAACCACCGCAGGATCAACAACACCAGGAACAAGAAGCTCCAGTTATTCTTTTATCTTCTGATCCTAAACACAATATATGTGCTTATGTTGATCAAAATGTACAAGACGTGGAGAAATTTGGCGATATGTTAACATTTCTACGTCGATCACCGATACATTATGCCATCACAGCTCGACCCAAGATATATATCAGCATCATCAGACGGTTCTGGAACACGGCTACTTATGATGAAGATAATAAGACTATCACCGCCACAATCAATCGTACTCAGATCACGACCGATGTTGTTGTGATTCGCTGAGTACTTCGATTTGTTGACACTGATGATTTCCCAAGCGAGTTTGATAGACCTTTGGTTAGGGGTTTATTCACTCGGTTACATTATAATGGTGATATTCGAAGATCGATGCTGAACAAGAATGGCGTTTGTGCACCATACAAGTACCTTCTACATGTACTTTTACATTGTATGAGTGGCAGACGAGGTGGATTTGATGAATGCAGGCTTAGTATTCAATCGGCGTTCGTTGCGTTGATCCTGAACAAGCCATACAATTATTCTGAACTGGTGTTTGACGATCTGAAGGAACAGGTGCAACAGACTGTTCAATCGAAGAAATTCCTTATGTATACTCAGTTCCTTCAGCTAATTATTCAAGATCTGATCCTGGAATTGGTTGTGGATCAGAGGGCATCGAATGTGCTTCGTCAGGAGCACATGACGGCTGAGAAGGTAAATCGTATGTCTATTTATAGAAAGGCCGAGCCACAGGATAAGAGGATGATTGGGTTTATTATTAATCCTGCGTATGAATGTCCTCCTAATGAACGCCGGATCCATGATGATTCGGATTCCGAGCGCGAAGGGGGTGAAGGTGGGAACGATGGTAATGATGGTAATGATGGTGATGGTGGTGATGGGAATGTTGGTGCTGGTAACCCTGCTTATCAAGATTAACAGCAGGCAATTGATGCTGCTCTTTCAAGTGCTGTTGCTGCTACCATGAAAGACCAACTGGAAAGGAAACGTAAGGGTAAAGGGGTGGCTACTGGTGAAACTTCAAAGAAGCCACGTGTGTCTGCAAGAGCTGGAGTGATTATCGGGGTTCCACCTACTCGTCAAACCAAGCCACAAAGTTCGGCGGTGCCGCTTACTACTAGCACCCTGATGCTAACATTGACAACTACCTCGGTATCACATGAAAGATTTGGGAGTATAACTCAGATGATAGTGACAGAGATACCAAGACCTCCAGTTATCACTTCTACTGTCTCTCCGACTATCTCATTTCCTACTTCTCCTCCTCGTTAGTTTACTCAACCCCCTCCTCCACCTATGCCTTGTGATATCTCTTACATGAGAATCACCCGGCCTCAAGGACCCATTCAACCTGTAAACCCTACACTGCACAACATGCCATCCACTCATCAGACAGAAATGCTTCTGAATCTGCTGCACCTTTATGAAAACCAAATGGCAGCAGATCGTCAGAATCAAGAACGCTTAATGGAACATCAAAGACGTCTGATGGGGTACGTGTCATACTGCAAGAAAGAAACAAAGGCACTCCGTGAGATTGTTACGTCTCAGGGGGTGAGATTACAAGAGCAGGATGAACGTATGAAGAAACAAGATGAGATTATTCTTCAACTGACATGCAAAGAGGATGCCTTGAAGCGTATAAAGAAAGATGATGATAAGGATCCTGACGAGTCTGATGCTGGTGGTGAGCCGAAACAAGCTCACGGTTCATCCACTAGTGCTGGAACGAGTGGTAGTGAAGAATCTAGTCTACAGTTGGTCGTTTATCAAGATCCTACAGCGGCTAATCCAATCGAGATGATTGCGGCTGACACGGTAATATTTGTTGATGGATCTGGGATGGTAAAGAGCATGGTAAACAGGGATGAGATAAGGGTTGGTGAATTTATTGATAGATCCTTGACGCGGACACAGATTTCTATACTTCTCGGGCTAAATGAAGATCAGTTGAATGAGTTAGAGGCTGAGCCCGATGTCGAGGTGGTTAATGAGGAAGGATTGGATGAGGATCCGTTATTTATGAATACGGATTTTATTTTTGAAAATGAGGAGGTTGAGGTAGAAGATGTTACTGCTGATGAGTATCCGGACTTGTATCAACACACGAATGTTGATCAAGGTGCTCCGGTATTTCAAGAAGACGTACTTAAAGAAGCTGAGGATGTACTAGAAAAGGTTGTTCAGCGGACAGTACCTTCATTCAAAGAAATAACGGATGAGGATATTGAGAGATGGTTCAAGCATCAGGGGGTGGATAGAGTTGGTAAGATTATTAAGGCACATCGGTATGTTGATTGTGAAAGAAAGGAGTTTGCTGAGACAAGGGTTAGAGCTAATCAGATGACTACCTTCAAGACTGTCTCGAAGGTATATGGTGATATTGTCTCTTGGGCGTATGATTCAGACCTTAAGGTATGTATAGTTAAATGGGAGAGGGGTGTTCAGTACTACGAGTTTATAAGAGACGTCCTTACACTACCGCGATGGGATGTACGTACCCTCGCGAGACGTCCTTTTATAAATCGTAGTGGTCACAAGACTGTGGACATGTTCCACCAACACCTTCTCTTAGAGGTTGATCATGGATTCAAGTTCTTTAAGCCCAGGTCCCGAAACGTACACGTACTGATGAGATTGATCCAAGGACGGGATGGAAGAAGCTTGTGTTGAAAGTGAAGCCTCCAAGGACTCTGAAGAATGTACCTGTGAAAACATTGCCACAGGACATGCATCGGTCCTTCAACCGCTGGTATTATGATTATCGTACTGGTGAGGCCGTCATCGTGTTGGGAAGAGGATTAAAGACAAAGTTGATCAAGATTATCGACCCTATGTGGTTGGTTAATTTATCCAAAACCGACAACGACGTGCTAAATAAGAAGCAGATTTTGATTGAACGCCGTGAAGATTATGATCTGGCTATGCAATTCCAACGAGTTGTTCGTGTGTGTCACGAACATGGAATTCATAGTTGCAGAGACTGGAAGACGAAGCGGTTCAAATAAGTTAAAGACAAAGAGCTCAAGACGAGGGGGTGTCTGTTAGTACACGGTTGTGCGTCTCGAGTCTTTGTAATTAACTTTATTGTTTTTGTTTATTATTTAATGTAATAAATTAATATTTATTTTCTAGTTCGTTAAGATATATGCTAGTTCGCTAGGGGATGTTAGCGAACTGGCCAAGCTCCTGATTCGTTAGGCTTCCTAACGAATCAGGAAGCGATTCGTTAAAGTATTTAATGTAGCGAAGGGGAAGCCGGTTCGCTAGGGGATGTTAGCGAACCGGATTACCCCCTATAAATATGTAAACACTGTTCACACAGTGTTAAGTTTTGGAAAAAGTTTATTTAATGAATTAACGTATTAACAGATCTCTCTCTCTCTCAAGCTTCATCTTAACCTTATAATTATACAAACATATTGATAATAAATATACTACATACATAATAGCAATCGAACTAAGCTAATATAGAGTTAGATCCATATAATTAATAGATCTGAGTATAGGTTATTGATTAGTACGATTGGAACGGGATCAAACAACTAGACTTAACTTTGGTCACTTAGAATCAAAAAGGCTAATCAATTGTTGTTTTAGGGTTAATGACATACTTCAAGGTTGATGACGGTCCATTGGGGTCATTAATATTCAGGTAAGGGGATTGAATGTTGCTTAGCATTAATATAGGCAACTCGGGTGAACAACGACAGAACAATGTTAGTGTGGGCATTTGTGGACAACTACACTTAACTTGGGTTAAGGGTCATTAATTAATGTTTTAGGTTTAATGATAAACATTCAAGGTTAATGAGGGTCCAATAGGATCATTAACACTTAGTTAGGTTAATTGATGGTCATTTAGGGTTAATATGGGCAATTCAGGTTATTGATGGTCGTTTAAGGTTAATATGGGCATCAATGAATTAACTTTGACCATTTAAACTTGAAAATTTTAGGTCAAAAAAAAAAGTTAAGCCGAAAATAATGAATTTATGTATAAATAATTTTGTTGATTATAACTAAGTGACTATTTTACATTTTGTCAAAAATATACGAGTTACATATCTTTTAAATTCTTGTAAATTACTCAAAATGAAAAGGTAAAAAAAAAATATAGAATTCGGTTCAATTCAATTTTTTCAAAAACATAAAACCAAACATTCGGTTTTTTTTTGTTCGTTTTTTACGGTTTCGGATTGGTTTTTCGGTTTGTTACACACCACTAGTATCAATGAACAACTAGACTTCCCTTTTGTTTTTTTTATCCAAAAGGATCATTAATTGTTGTTTTGGGTGTTTTTATGTTTAATGATTATCTATCAATGTGTCACACCCAGGGAATGAGGGTCATCACGTAAACATTGGTTCACAACAATATCATAGAAAACATACTTATAAAACCTTTCTTAACAAAGCGTCTAAAAATCATTGTCCTTTTCTAAAAGTTTCCCAACAAAACAACATAATAAAATCGGTAACATGACTAAATCCATTAAGCATAACAATCTTCGACATAAGTAACCTGAAAAATGAATAGGTCAATATTAGTTAACTGGCCAAAATGGTTGTCTTTAGTTTAGGGGTAAATTTCAATTATGTAAGTGGATGTTATTTAACGGGTCGATTTTAAACAAAAATGGCATTACCGAAAATCCCCTGGTATAACAATTAGTTGATGATAGTTAACCGGTCGATTTCAAACAAAAATGGCATTACCGAAAAGCCCCTGGTATAACAATTAGTTGATGATAATTAACGGGTCAATTTCACACAAAACTGAAATTACTGAAAAGCCCTTTTGAATATTTAGCCTAAAATAGTTAACGTATTTAAATCGATTAATAGCTGATCAGCAGGAAAACAAATTGGTCGATATTAGTTAACGGGCCTAAACGGTCGTTTTGGTGTAACAAATTATGTAATAACCGAGACCCTTTGATTTTTATATGTTTGCTTGCTTTATTTTCTATGTGTTTTCTTGTGGGTATTCATGACATTAATTATATTATTTGCAATGCATGCGGCGATTTTATTTGTTAGCGAGTTGACTGAAGCTGTTAATGTAGTGGCAGCAATAAATTATAAATCAACTGTTTCAGTTGACTCTTTTCAGGTCAACTGAATATTTGCAGCAACAATTTACATGTTTCTGAGGTTGCTGATGCAGTGGCAGAAGTGGCAAGTGAGGTAATTAACTTTTGAGCAGATTCATTAGTTGACCAGAATTTTTCCATTTGGTCCAAAATGACCAAATAAACAAAGCTGCTCAAATAAACGTTTAACCAGAATTTCTCATCTTGGTCCAAAATGACCACACAGGTCATTGAATGCCTCAAATGAAATTTGACCATCAAAAAGTCAAAGCAGCTCAATAAGTCAAAAGTGACCAATATAGTTCCCATATTCAGATTTTCAATGATACACAAATTACCGTTGATAATATAACCTCTCCATTGACTGTCCCTGACATAATTTCAAACTAGGGTATAGGCTCACGTGACACGCGGGTGGAATAACATGTCACTAAACATAATCAACTTAAACATCAATTTAAACAAACATATATTTCTTTAACTATTAAAACTTGATAGATTTACATTGTCGCTAAAACATCACCATACCAACCAAAAATTAATAGATTTACATTATCTTAATATTAAAACTTTCAAATTATAAGAAGTTAATTTGAGCATAACAACCAAAACCCATCAACAAAATAACTAATAATGTTCTTTGCTATTAAATCATCATCAACACCTTGAAAACTTCAACCAAAAGAAAATCACTTTTCCTAACACACCTTAAAATTGTTACAACAAAATAGCAGATTATATAAAATATAAACCACACAAAACAACATGTATAATAATTAGTAACATATAAACATTACTAAAGTTGTTATATGAAACCAATAAATCTTAACTTCCAAATTATAGTTATTAGAAAGTGTAAAGAGCTGTTGACCATTACTACTTGTATTTAATCTAACAACAATACCTAAAGAATTTATAGTTTACCTTAAAGTTCATCATCAGACTCCAAATTGTCTTGACCAAAACATGTAAACAAACATAATAAATTAAACAACAAATTCCTGCAACACAAACTTCTTCAAACTTTCAGACCAAAACGTTAACCATTTACATTGTCTAAATATTAAAAGTTAAAAGTCATAATAAGTTAATGTACCTCGAATAACCAAAAAACATCAACAAAAGACATATACATGTTCTTTCATATTAAACCACCATCAACTTCTTCAAACATTCTATCAAAATAAACTCATTTTACTTCACCACCTGAAAATATAATAAAACTATAACATCCAAATGAAATATACCATAATAATATAGTTAATAATGAGTAATATTTGAACATTAATAAAGTTGTTTTTTTTATAAAATTGTTGTTTTTATTAAAACAAAATAACATATAACAACAAACAAAGTAAAATGACAATATAAAACATTTTTATAACTTAAACCATTAAACCAAAAAGATATATCAATAAAAATCTTTTTTTGGCCGTCATTTTATAACTAACAAATTTGATACTATTTCAAAACAATCCGTTTTGAAATATTTTTAAAATAGTTACAAAATATATAGTCAACTTCAAAAAATTATGAAATTTTTTTTGATTTTTGACCAATCTTGCAACAAACTTTTAAATCATTGACATTAATATTTTGTTAAATTTGTAAAACTCAAAAACGTTTTACAATAAATGAATTCTTAAATAACTTTGGAAAGATTAAAAAATTTTATGTTGACTTTGAAAATCATTAAAACTGAAAAAATATGACTAATTAATTTAGAAATAATTACAAAATGAAAATCAAATCGGTTAATTTGAAAACTTCAAAAAATTATGGAAAGATTTTGAAATGAGTTTAAAATTATGGAGTGTATTAAAACCTGTAAAACTTTGTTGAAAGATTGGTCAATTTCCGAATTTAAAATGAGTTTTAATATGTTAATTAAATTTTGTAGTTTCAAGTTTAAATTTGGTCTTCCATGTAAAGATAGAAATAATTGAAATATCTTGATTCATGGGAATGATAATATTAATAAATTATGAAAAGTTGTCATGTTTAATAATATTCACGAAATCATATGTGCCGAAAAATATTTATAAATGATGATAAAACAGTTATTTAATTTATCATATATTAAGTATTGATTATTAGAAATTATGTCAATTTGAATATTGTGTTCTAAAATAACATGGTTATTATTTTAGTATTAATTAATATTCATGTAATTTAAAGTAAGATTACATTACAATTATGGCAAGTATTTTTAGTTTGACAATCAGTTTTTTGAATATTAAAATGATAACTTATTCTAGTTAATGTCAATTAAAATCAAATCTGCTCTAATTTTACTAATATGACTACTTAATTTAGAAAATTCCAAAAATGAAGTGAAATCGGTTAATTTGAAAACTTCAAAAAATTATGGAAAGATTTTGAAATGAGTTTAAAATTATGGAGAGTATTAACACCTTTAAAACTTTGTTGAAAAATTGGTCAAATTTAGAAAATCATGAACCAACCACAATTTGGTAGTATAGCCATTTGTATTGACAAGTAACAACCATTTACAAAAATATATAAAATACTAAAATACCCCTATTAAGGACAGAAAGACTAAAATCGATATGTTCTTCACAAAAACTGAAAAAGAAAGGAAAAAAACCATTCATCAAGGATCCGTTTTTAAGTAAAACAAAAAAGAAACTGAAATTACTGACTTTAAAGTTATTTTTGTACTTTAATAACTCAGTTATCGTCATCATCATCATCAGCATGCATCCAATCCCATAGTGTATCATCATAATCAGAATCATCACCATTCTCATTATCAACTACATCCGTTGCAGCTAATTTTGTATTTGCGTCAACCATAAGAGGAGGGATATCTTCTCTTAACAAGCAAGTCTCTTGCTCATTAGCTTGTGCAAAAGAACCCAGCATATCTTCATTAGGATCACACCAATAGGAGCCACCATCAGTTTCATTATTTTCTTCATCAAAGTCATAACATCCCTTGGAATCGTATTGAGAACATAATGCAAACCATCTATTATAGGGTTTGGTACATAGAACACTTGTTTAACTTGGGAAGGCATGACAAAAGGATCATCTGAACAACATAACTTTTTCAAATTAACGCATGTTAAATCATAATCATCTTTCTCATGTTGGTACCACTCACAACGAAACAATACAACTTTAAACTTTGACCAATAGTCAAGTTCAATTATGTCCAAAATTCTACCATAGTAGTCAACATTCCCAACTGTTGGATTTTTGTCCCGAGAACTTGCAAAGCTAGGAGTTAAAGCTGTAAGTGAAACACCGCTATTTTGAGTAATACATTTGGAATCTCGTGATTTGGTATGAAACCTATATCCATTTGCATAATACCCATAGAATGTCTTATATGTAGGACTAGGACCCTTAGCAAGCCAATAAATATGATCTGGAACATCATTATGTGTTACTTTGTTTTCGAACCAACCGGCGAATTCATGACTATGGTTATGTGCTCGTGCCCATCGACTTGGTCGGGGTTGATTTTCAATATAAGCTTC
This sequence comes from Bidens hawaiensis, assembly GCF_021521415.1. NCBI lineage: Eukaryota > Viridiplantae > Streptophyta > Magnoliopsida > Asterales > Asteraceae > Bidens > Bidens hawaiensis. The sequence goes on from NW_027501817.1 coordinate 21,547, forward strand.
ATGCTCACTGCATCATTTAGACAAATATTACATTAATATGAGATAACTAATAATGACACATAGTTTGAAGGAAATTGTTACTTACTTGATATAATCGTTGACTTGTTCACAATCAGAATTGAATAAGGCATAACGATGTGCTTGTGCAATTAAATGAACATCGAAAGATGTAACTTTGCCTTGTCTTCGTTTTTTACCTCCCAAAGCATGGCCACCATTCACGAATACTGGTTCATTTAATTTGTTTTCTCCATTAAAACCATCAGTATCTTCTACACCCTTATTAAGTCTTGCATTTCCTCCATGCATATAATGCGAGCAAAAATTCAAACATTCTTCAATTAAATAGCCTTCTGCAATGGATCCCTCAGGCCGGCTCTTTTCCGCACATATGACTTTAACTTGCACAAGTATCTCTCCATAAAAAACATCCATCTATATTGAACAGGTCCTCCAAGCCTAACTTCATTTACTAAGTGGATAGGTAAATGCACCATTATGTCAAAAAAATGCAAGTGGGAATATTTTCTCAAATTCACAAAGTGTTTCTGTAATTTCTAACTGTAATTTGTCAAGGTCTTCAGGCTTAATTACCTTGCTACACAAGCTTCAAAAAAAGATACCCAACCTAATTAAAGGGATAGCAACATGCTTTGGTAATGATTTTCTAACAGCAACTTGGAGCAAGTAATGCAAAAAGATGTGAGCATCATGACTCTTGTAACCCGAAAATTTCTTTTCTGAAGAATGAACACAACGTGTAATATTAGACGCACATGCGTAAGGTAATTTTGTTTGTTTCAAAACATGGCAAAAATTGACTTTCTCCTTTGAAGACATCGAAAAACATGCCTTCTCTATGATAACATGTTTACCGTCATCAGAAAGTTTTGGTTGTAACTTTTCTTTGATTTTGAGTTCTAAAAGGTCGAATCGGGCTTTTGGGTGATCTTTTGATTTGCCACTAATATCCAACAAAGTCCCTATTATATTATCACATATATTTTTTTCAATGTGCATCACATCAAGATTATGTCGACATTTATTGAATTGCCAATATGGCAACTCAAAAAATATTGACCTTTTCTTCCATGGGCAAGTGCTATCATTTTTCTTCTTTTGTGTCTTTCCAAATTTATTTGTAACACTAGACAACTCACTCAAAGCTTCAACACCTGATAGAGGTTTTGGAGAAAGCCTATTCTCAGTCTTCCCATTGAAAGCACTCTTATTACGTCACCATGGATGTTGAGCACTTAAAAATCTTCGATGATCCATATAACATGTTTTCTTACTATGCTTCAAGTAAAGTGAGCTAGTCTCATGGTTACAACATGGACATGCAAAATTACCCTTTGTTTTCCACCCCGACAACATTGAGTAACCTGGAAAATCACTAATTGTCCATGTTAACACTGCATACATTTTGAAGGTCTCATCTTTAGATTTATCATATGTATCCAACCCATTAACCCATAAATCTCTAAGCTCCTTAACTAATGGTTGTAAATAAATATCTATGTTGTTACCTGGAGATTCGGGTCCAGGAATTAACAAAGACAATATAAAGTATTCTGGTTTTAGTGACATCCAAGGAGGCAAATTGTAGTTAACCAACACCACAGGCCAAGTGCTATGTGCAATGCTCATTGTTCCAAAAGGATTAAATCCATCACTTGACAATCCTAACCTCACATTTCTTGTTTCTTTTGCAAAATGAGGATACAAAGAATCAAATTCCTTCCAGCTTTGCCCATCTGCAGGATGTCGTAAATTTCCATCTTTAGGACGTCCTTCATCATGCCATGTCATATGTTTAGCTATTTCTGAACACATGAAAAGTCTCTGTAGCCTCGGTTTTAAAGGAAAATGCCACACTACTTTAGCCGGAACTCTTGTAATTGTTTTAGGATGTTCACTATTAAGATTGTTTTGTTGTTTCTCGTCCACTTGTTTCCACTTAGAGTTTGTGAAATATTTCAAAGTTTTGAAGAAACTTTTGAAATTTTTGGTACCGTTGACCGTTTGACCAAGCTGTTCGCTACGGAAGATATATACCAGGGGTATTTTGGTAATTTTTCTCCAATCATCAACAAGCTTATGGAATTCAAACCTCATCAAATTTCACGACTTCATCAAGAGCTTTACAAGAACAAGTGTTGACCAAGCTTAAGGATTTAATCACATGAAGTGTCAACCAACTTTTGAATACGTTTATCTAAGATTTTTACAATCTTGATGAGGATGATCAAGATTGTTTCACCCACACTTGATTTGAAGACACATTTATTAAAGACAATTGCAACGAAATTGGGGGAGTAAAAATCTTTGAATTTCATTGCAAATGGCTAGCTTCAAATCAAGTAAAAGACTCAAGATAAGGAAAAGCTGATCAAGATCAATAATCCAAGGTTTGTCAAAGATGTTTCATCATTTGTAAGTTTTCAAATTTCCTAGTACGGAAGAGAAGATAGAGTCATCACGAGTAACAATGTTGAAAGGATGATCAGTAGAGTCTAACCATCCTATGAAATAGTCACTTGAACAGTTAAGAACGGGCATGGTTGACTTGAATGCTATCTTGATTCAGGGAATGGTTTGAAGATGATTTACAGGGGAAGAGACAAATTTGAAGAATTGAAGATTATTTGATGATCACAATGAGTTTATTTCTTTTTGTGATGACCTTATTACTTGAAGTTGATTTTTGAAGTTCAAAGCCTCGTTCATATGCCCATACAACTATATCCAGAAATGGTATAAGAGTGATAATTTGAAATGAACAGTGGGAGAAGCTTAATGTGAGGGGGAGAATTTCAACGAAAGACAACGAGTTATGAGGTGATCATGGAAGAAATTCGATGGCATCGGTCTAAGGGGGAGATTGTTGGGACTTAAATTTTAGACCGACGCATCGAATTTATATGTGGGTGAAAAATGTATTATTCGGTCTCAACCAAGGGTGGATGGCTTGAAGACCAAGTCATGCTAGACTAGTATAAATAGATGTTTTTTATTCATTTGTCTAGTATGAGTGACTGTATTGTGTATGTGTGAGATTTAGGGTTTTATCCCTTTGAGAGAGTCTCCGCCTCCAGGATGAGCTCTCCTGGTGACGGCTGATATTTCTTAATCGATTGTATGTATGAATGTATGTATGAGTGTTTCATCTTAATGAGAATCATTCGGCTCGTATTTCATACTACCGTTTCTATATTTTGTGTTTTGATTACAATTGTTCATCCTACTTTATTGTTGATTGATAATCAAATCAGGCTCTCTCCCAATACACCTCATCCGTCCAAACATCTTTCAAGAGTGAATAAAAGTGAGATTCGATCCTAACCCTAGATCCGAGCTCCATACCGTTGATTATTAACGACTATTTTCACGCTTCCACACCGAGGCTCGGACCTATCAGAATTCAATAACTCCAGCTTCAAATTCAGGTAATCGTCTAGGAAAATACATCCAATCTCTACTATTCCCCATGTCTTTTGTTTTCTGAATTTGATTGAAAGAAAAAACAAACAAAATTAGATAGAATTGTCAATCTTCAATTAATACATAAATGAATTGTGAGTAATCTGATTATTGCAACCCCATCATTTAACAAGGCCATGACATGATTAACTACACGATGATAATTAATATAAATAAGCTCAAACGATTTGTAAAGGTTTCATGATCTGACTATATAATATTGAATCACAGGAAACAATTTTGATGCTTAAAATTTACATATCACAGTGAAACTAAATGTGGAAAAAGTTCATGATCATAGTGAATCACAATATAAGTAGTTTAATTATTTGTAAAAGAAATGCACAAAAGTGATAACATTAGGGCTTAGAAATATGTAATTTCATGTAATGCGATTATATTTTATTTGAAATATGTAATTTTATTACATGTAATATAGAGCACATGCAACTGTATAAATAAAAAATAAAAGTCATAAATCATAATCATACACCTAAAAGATAATTGGTTCAATTAGAGAGAAAACACAATGCTATTATATGAAAATTAGCCCCTATACCATAATATCTTTGAATTATCGAATGCAAAAACTAAATACATGAATACAATTATCAATGAAAGAAACTTACATCTGAACCTTTGAATGGATAATGTTTTTTAACGAGAGAAATATGATGAACTCGACGTGTATGAAGATCACCAGATTAATTCCTGTGGCTTCACAGTGATTGAAGATATTAGTGTAATTGGCATTCAAATTAGGTTTAGAATGATTGAGAAACAATTAGGATTCAGTTTAAGGATGATGGATCATGGATTAAAGGATTTGGCGGGGTTGTGTTAAAACAGTTAAGACCCACCTACTATATATCTAACCTTTAAAAACGACCTTTTAAGAGTTTAATCAAAGTTTAGTTCCTGGTGTAGCTGGTAGGTTCTGTATTATTTCTTCAGGATGCTTAAGTTCAAATCTCTGCATCTGTTGTTATTTATTACCTTTTTATTGTGCATCTATTGTCAATAACTTATAAGGTATGACAACTAATACACATCTCAAAATGTTATACCATAAACCTCTTATTAATATGCATGTGTGTACACACACATTCCATATAATTTTAGTATGTATAACCATATGAAAATTGGGATGTCACAGTTTTCGAAATAATACACTAATAATATAGAAACTAATCCTCTTTGGTTATGTTCTAGAATTAAGAAAAGTTTTATTATATATAAAAATGTTGACATGTGGTAACTGATTATAACTATTTCTTTCATCATATTGAAACATCATATTGTTTTTGAATAACATTGTGTTACTACTAATTAATCAAAAAAGTTTTGACAATAGAGTTACATCCAACTATTAGCAATACAACCTTTTAAAATAAAAGTTGTATTTAACTTTCTTAATGCAACATTTCAAAAAAAAGGTTGCACTTTTAGTAAAATATGCAACCTTTCAATAAAAAGGTTGCAAATTCAGTATTTTTTTGAAACTTTTTATGAAAAATGTTGCATTAGATCTTCTAGTGCAACCTTTGTGTTAATCGAAGTTGCATTAAAGTCAAACGCAACTTATTTGAAAAAAGTTGCTTCTAATACGTTGCATTAGACCTATTTTCTAGTAGTGTGAGATGGGTATTAGAATGTTTAAAGTATAACACATTAGTTTTTGTTTCGAATTGTGAGCTTAACACGTCATATCATATTCAAACCAATATTAAAAAACATTAATTTCTTCTCCGACGGCTATTTATCTGTTGTTTCAAACTGCCGCATCATCATCCAGTTAAAAGTATTTTTTCCTTTATTTAATCTATGTCGTTTTATATTTCACATAATAATAAAGAAAACATAAAATAAAAAATACTAACAATTACAAGAAAAAGGACTTTATGTTATGAACATTTATAATTTGATGACTATCCATATTCTAACCCTTACATTACCATTAAATTTGTATTAATGTTGTGACCCTATGATGAAGGCCCAAGTATTGACGAACAGGCCATGTTATATTTGGAGGCCCATGATCGTGTCTCCAAAGGTGGCCCACGAAAATGGGCATAACTAGGCCCACGAAGCTCCGTTTCAGGCCATTACCCTCCTTAAGGGCCAACGTCCTCGTTGGTCACGGCCACGTTGGTCACGGCTGGCTCACTCCAGGCCACCACTCCGTGGGCCACCACTCCGAGTCCTCGTTGGTCACGGCCACGTTGGTCACGGCCACGTTGGTCACGGCTGGCTTCTTCCAGGCCACCACTCCGAGGTTGGCTCTAATACCAATGTTACAAGCCAAATGGAAGAACTCAACCCAAAAGACTAGTCTAATAGGTGAGGGAACCCATTTGGCTTATAAACCCCACATCAGTTGCCCATACAACCGATGTGGGACAAGTCCCATACCTTACAATGGTTTCAGTCCGTAACACAATCCTAGACTTGATCAATCCTCAATTCATAATATTTTCATATAATCAGTTTCATCTTGAAAAGAATTCCTTTCCCAATTGTTTTCCATCGTAAGCTCAATCCTTATGAACTCTAAAATTAAAATTATTGAAAACACATGAAATAAACCATAATTCAATAGCATACCTAAATTTAAACAATTCAGCATACCTCTGCAAACTACAAAACTTTTTAAAAAACGCCATGAGACACCTTGTTGTTGATTGGGAAATTGATTTTTCAATGAATAATGGATTTCTAATGGAGAGCAAAATAATCTATTAGGCTAGGGTTTGAGAGAAGTTAATTTGAGACGTGGTGGTGGGAAACCCGAGATGAAAATTTTGAAAGAATTAAAGGGGGTGTTTGAGATTCCTTATTTTAACTTCTTATAACTTTTTATTAAGTTAATAAGTTACAAAAGTGTAACTTATAGAACTTTTCCCCTCACAATATAAACAATCCCAAACATCTTATTATTTTTCAAAAAAATTATAAGTTATAAGTTGTTAAAAATAAGCAATCCCAAACACCCCCAAAATATTAGGTGAGCGGGAGTTAATTTCAATAGGGCTCGGTTACTAATTAATCGAAATGAAAAGTATTTATAAAAATTTCCGAGGAGTAAAACTAACATAATACAAACCTTGTGTGCTTGTTTATTTGACTAATTTACATGCTTTTTTTAACTAATTCAAATACTTACATAAATTTTGCTAAATTATTCAAAATATTTTGTTTTAATAATTTAAAACTGTTTTAATTTATAACAACCTCGTTTTATATTAACAACCACACAACTAAATCAAACGAAGTCTCACGGAGTAGAAAATGTTGCCAATAGAAAAAAACAAGATTAAAATAAAATCAAAATTATATATGTTTAGACATTTAGTTTGGTTAACATTTTATCATGTATGAAACTTCGAATATTGAACAATGATTTTGAAAGGGTCCTGCTAGGGACACCCCACACCCCCTATAGTATAGGGCCTCCCCAGAGTACATCTTTTGAAGCATATACTAACAAGGACTGAACTGGAATTTCTAGTATGTTTGGTTGGTGGAAATGGAATAAAGAGAGAATGAAATAGAAAAAAGAAAATGGAATGGATAAGGGAATGAATGGATCATTACCATTTCTTGGTGATAAGGTGGTAGAGGTAGGCGGGGGTTAGGTGGTGGAAGCATGTACGTAGATGTCGTACTCTAATAAAAAACAAGTATTTATGATGCTTAAATACCTATAACTAGTACTGGTAAGTAAGGTCGTCTCCACAGGGAATCAATGGAAAGTGCAAGTAAAGTTCATGATTACTAATTAGTTAACTAAGGTGGATAGACGATGTCAAGCGGTTTATAAAAGATGATTTAATAAAAACACACGGTTACTTGGAAAAGTTTGTAGATAATGATCATCGCATTATCGTTCAGGTAATGCGATGACCGACTAATCACAGATTCATAAAATTAATTGCGCAATAATTACTAAACATAATAGTTGGGTTGTGATGACAAACGATACCCTAACCGAATTGTTGACACAACTGAACCCCGGTTTTCCCAATTACCAGTTTAAATTATGAAAACCACTTTTAAGCAATAAATAAAGATTATTGGTTCAATGACATAAAAAAGTCCCTACATGTGATGAACACAATTAGAAAAGTGATGCAAGTTTGACAATCAATATCATAAACTGGTTAAACAATCAATTCATAATGTAAAACAAGATTAAAAACAATCAATCACTCATTCAAAACATAGAATCTGATCAAAGTTAGTTTACACAAAACCTTTGCCTAAAGTGAATACAATGATTTTAGCCTGACATCGGCATCACGAAGGATTCGCTTATCTGATGAGAGGATGAAAGCATGCGATGAACGAACGAACCGAAGGCTTCGGGATGATGCAAAATCATTCTAGGGCTTGTGCTTGGTTGAAGGAATCAAGCATATCCCGAATGGGGGCTGAAAAACTGATTATATCAAAGTTAGGATAATTTTTCCCGTTAGGAGGATGTTCGCGCGGCACTAACATCCCAGGTGTGAGACTTTAGCGCCGCGCTAAAGACTCAAAATTCTTATGATCATAGAGATACGCTGACATCACTATCAGGACCCCTTAGCGCCGCACTAAGGGCGTCTGACAGAATTTTCTTTATTTTCTTCATTTATTTTGCATAGGAAAGCGTTCCAATCATCATGAGTCTTCTATATCTTCGTTCTTAGCCCACAATTCATCCCAATAAACGTCCTTAACGTCATGTATCATGAACCACATAAACATGCTTGAAGTACCAAAGTTCATTATATTTAAATTAAAATTAAACAAATAATATAATAATATGCACGAATTTTGCCCGACCATTAGTAGGCGGGGGTTAGGTGGTGGCAGCATGTGGTGGCGGCGGTGGTAGTAGTGGTCTGGTGGTTGTGGCGGAGTTTGAGGCTCAAAATTTTTGGACGAAATGGGGTAAAACTTACACCACGTATAGAATATAGATTTATCTTACATAAACTATACATTCAAGACCAACCATCTCCGAATGTACTAATGTGAAGCCTAAAGTTATCGATCAAAATGTCCCCATAATTTGTGTGTCTTAAATATAACATAATTATCAATGGTATTAAGTGTCATGCAATGGTGATGAGTAATCAAAACTTCAATCTATAATTCACATAATCATATTTTTCCATATTCATGCACAGATGCTAGTTCCTGTTTAATTATTTTATTTATCATCTCCATCTTTTTAAAAAGACCATAGTTATGGAAGTTAAGTGATATAATATCAAAATATGTTTTTTTTCTAAACCTATGTGTTATTTGCACCAATCTAGAATTTTATAAAAATAAAAAGGCAAACAACATGGCTAGTTCAAGTTCTACTATAAAGGTTGTATTTTTTAAACATGAAGTTTCACACACACACACACCTATTGTGTCACCACAAGTATTCGTGGATATGAGAATGTGCTTCTCATGTGATGAACGCGGGGCACGTTGCAAAGAAATAAAATAATTAAACAGGAACTAGCATATTTGTATGAATATGACAAAATATGATTATGTGAAATATGGATTGAAGTTTTGATTACTCGTCACCATTGCATGACACTTAATACATTCATCATTGATAATATGTTATATTTAAGACACCAAATTCTAGGGACATTTTGATCGGTAACTTTAGGTTTCACATTAGTACATTTGGAGATGGTTGGTCCTCCATTGAATGTTAAGTTGATATAAGCCAAATCTATATTTTATACGTGGCGTAAAATATACCTGTTTTTGTCCGAAAATTTAGAGCCCCGAACTCCATTTAGGTAATCACAGGGTTCTTCACATTTTCGATTATAATATCTTCAAAATGGATGTCTATAGTGATTCCGCGGTAAAGATTTGGCCAACTCTTAACCCGACCTCCATTTAGGGCTCCCGTGATTTTAAAAAAAGATTCCTTTGACTCTACTGCCTCTTCATTTGGGAATTTACCAAAGCCTCTTCATTGAGAATTTACCAAAATGACATATAGTAGTAGTATATATAATATGATAATATGATATATATAATATGATATATACTAAAGAAGAATAAAAGAAAGTATCTTTCGAATTTGCCACCACCCAAAATGGGTATATCTCACCCAACCACGTGACAACAACACTCTCTCTAACATATCGTTGTAGGCATTAAAAACACAGACATAAACTGAATTGTTAATATGACACTCCTCCAACTTCATGGAAAATCCTCAAATTGTCTATTTTGATAGTGATTCAATCCAAATTGAAAAAACCCCCAAAATGTCCATACCTTATACGGTTAGACGCAGATAATACCTTTCAGGCAGATGGAAAAGCTTGTAAATCTGATATTAAATAAAGACGTTGCTAAATCTCATATTATTATATTAAATTAAATAAAGTGATAAAATTATTATTTTATTAAAAAGTAAACTAGCATAAGTGAAAAGAAAGGTAATAAGGATAATATAAGAATTATATAATTGTTACAAATAGTAAAAAGAAATGACTTTATATGTATTTTTTTTACAACATTATCTTCTTCTCTGTCACTTGGATTTTTAACTAAACTGAGATGGGTATTAGAATGTTTAAAGTATAACACATTAGTTTTTGTTTCGAATTGTGAGCTTAACACGTCATATCATATTCAAACCAATATTAAAAAACATTAATTTCTTCTCCGACGGCTATTTATCCGTTGTTGTTTCAAACTGCCGCATCATCATCCAGTTATAATTATTTTTCCCTTTATTTAATCTATGTCGTTTTATATTTCTCATAATAATAAAGAAAACATAAAATAAAAAATACTAACAATTACTAGAAAAAGCACTTTATGTTATGAACATTTATGATTTGATGACTATCCATATTCTAACCCTTACATTGCCATTAAGTTTGTATTAATGTTGTGACCCTATGATGAAGGCCCAAGTATTGACGAACAGGCCATGTTATATTTGGAGGCCATGATCGTGTCTCCAAAGGTGGCTGTTAGGCCCCGTTACCGGTAGCCCTACTTTGGTGTTGGATTTACTCATAAACACAGTTCAAATATTAGAGTTAATTAAAACTTTACGCGGAACATAAAAACTTTCATAAAATATTACATAACTAAATCTTAGGGTTCTCGTCTAATTGGGCCGCACTGGTTTAAGGGTTCATTAGGTTCATTTTATCACCAAGTTTACAGCTTTACATTTCGTCTATACTCGATCTACTCCCGTTCTAAGTTTCAAGGCTAAATGGTTATAAAAATGTAAACTTTAAGATTAAGAACATACCTTTAGTGCTCGATTGGATCCCGTTTTACTTGGTTAGGAACTCTAGATATTGTATATAACTCGTGTGATAAAGATCTAATACAAGCTAGCGTTCGTTTGGTCTCAAATCCCTCTCGTCTCTCTCTCGGCCGAATCTAGTGTAGTGTATGTGTGTGTTTTGAGTGTTAGGGAATAATATGGATAAGAATGAGGATTTAGGGTTTAGGGATGGTTTAAGGAGGTATTTATACTCCTTAAAGCCCATGGACCCAAGGCCCATTACCCTTAATCCATCTTAATTAAATCCAAGTCCATGATCATTGTTAACACTAATTAAATATTTAGGCCCAATAACTAAACACGACTTTCTTTTATTAAAATGAAATTTTAGGATGTTACAGTGGCCCACGAAAATGGGCATAACTTGGCCCACGAAGCTCCGTTTCAGGCCCATTACCCTCCTTAAGGGCCAACGTCCTCGTTGGTCACGGCGTTCACGGCTGGCTCACTCCGGGCCACCACTGCGTGGGCCACCACTCCGAGTCCTCGTTGGTCACGGCCACGTTGGTCACGGCTGGCAGGCCACCACTCCGAGGTTGGCTCTGATATCAATGTTACAAGCCAAATAGAAGAACTCAACCCAAAAGATTAGTCTAATATGTGAGGGAACCCATTTGGCTTATAAACCCCACATCAGTTGCCCATACAACCAATGTGGGACAAGTCCCATACCTTACAATGGTTTCAGTCCGTAACACAATCCTAGACTTGTTCAATCCTCAATTCATAACATTTTCATATAATCAGTTTCATCTTGAAAAGAATTCCTTTCCCAATTGTTTGCCACCGTAAGCTCAATCCTTATGAACTCTAAAATCAAAATTATTGAAAACACATGAAATAAACCATAATTCAATAGCATACCTAAATTTTAAACAATTCAGCATACCTCTGCAAACTAGAAAACTTTTTAAAAAACGCCATGAGACACCTTGTTGTTGATTGGGAAATTGATTTTTCAATGAATGATGGATTTCTAATGGAGAGAAAAATAATCTATTAGGCTAGGGTTTGAGAGAAGTTAATTTGAGACGTGTTGGTGGGAAACCCGAAATGAAAATTTTGAAAGAATTAAAGGGGGTGTTTGGGATTCCTTATTTTAACCTCTTATAACTTTTTATTAAGTTAATAAGTTACAAAGTGTAACTTATGGAACTTTTCCCCTCACAATATAAACAATCCCAAACATCTTATTATTTTTCAAAAAACTTATAAGTTATAAGTTGTTAAAAATAAGCAATCCCAAACACCCCCAAAATATTAGGTGAGAGGGATTTAATTTCAATAGGGCTAGGTTACTAATTAATCGAAATAAAAAGTATTTATAAAAATTTCTAAGGAGTAAAACTAACATAATACAAACCTTTTGTGCTTGTTTATTTGACTAATTTACATGCTTTTTTTAACTAATTCAAATACTTACATAAATTTTGCTAAATTATTCAAAATATTTTGTTTTAATAATTTAAAACTGTTTTAATTTATAACAACCTCGTTTTATATTAACAACCACACAACTAAATCAAACGAAGTCTCACGGAGTAGAAAATTTTGCGAATAGGAAAAAATCAAGATTAAAATAAAATCAAAATTATATATGTTTAGATATTTAGTTTGTTTAACATTTTATCATGTTTGAAACTTCGAATATTGTACAATAAATTTGAAAGGGTCCTACTAGGGACATCCCACACCCCCTATTGTATAGGGCCTCCCCAGAGTACACCTTTTGAACCCTATACTAACAAGGACTGAACTGGAATTTCTAGTATGTTTGGTTGGTGGAAATGGAATAAAGAGAGAATGAAATAGAAAAAAGAAAATGGAATGGATAAGGGAATGAATGGATCATTACCATTTCTTGGTGATAAGGTGGCAGAGGTAGGCGGGGGTTAGGTGGTGGAAGCATGTACGTAGATGTCGTGCTCTAATAAAAAACAAGTATTTATGATGCTTAAATACCTATAACTAGTACTGGTAAGTAAGGTCGTCTCCACAGGGAATCAATGGAAAGTGCAAGTAAAGTTCATGATTACTAATTAGTTAACTAAGGTGGATAGACGATGCCAAGCGGTTTATAAAAGATGATTTAATAAAAACACACGGTTACTTGGAAAAGTTTGTAAACAATAATGAGAAAACGATTCACTTCAGGTTCAGGTAATGCGATGACCGACTAATCACAGATTCATAAGATTAATTGCGCAATAATTACTAAACCTAATAGTTGGGTTGTGATGACAAACGATACCCTAACCGAATTGTTGACACAACTGAACCCCGGTTTACCCAATTAACAGTTTAAATTATGAAAACCACTTTTAAGCAATAACTAAAGATTATTGGTTTAATGAGATAAAAAAAAACCCTACATGTGATGAACACAATCAGAAAAGTGATGCAACTTTGACAATCAATATCATAAACTGTTTAAACAATCAATTCATAATGTAAAACAAGATTAAAAACAAACAATCACTCATTCAAAACATAGAATCTGATCAAAGTTAGTTTACACAAAACCTTTGCCTAAAGTAATACAATCGTTTTAGCCTGACATCGGCATCACGAAGGATTCGCTTATCTGATGAGAGGATGAAAGCATGCGATGAACGAACGAACCTAAGGCTTCGGGATGATGCAAAATCGTCCTAGGGCTTGTGCTTGGTTGAAGGAATGAAGCATATCCCGAATGGGGGCTGAAAAACTGATTATATCAAAGTTAGGGTAATTTTTCCCGTCTGGAGGATGTTAGCGCGGCGCTAACATCCCAGGTGTGAGACTTTAGCGCCGCGCTAAAGACTCAAAATTCTTATGATCTATCAGGACCCTTAGCGCCGCACTAAGGGCGTCTGATAGAATTTTCTTTATTTTCTTCATTTATTTTGCATAGGAAAGCGTTCCAATCATCATTAGTCTTCTATATCTTCGTTCTAAGCCCACAATTCATCCCAATAAACGTTCTTAACGTCATGTATCGTGAACCACTTAAACATGCTTGAAGTACCAAAGTTCATAATATTTAAATTAAAATTAAACAAATAATAAAATAATATACACGACTTTTGCCCGACCATTAGTAGGCGGGGGTTAGGTGGTGGCAGCATGTGGTGGCGGCGGTGGTAGTAGTGGTCAGGTGGTTGTGGCGGAGTTTGAGGCTCAAAATTTTTGGACGAAAAGGGGTAAAACTTAGACCACGTATAGAATATAGATTTATCTTACATAAACTATACATTCAAGACCAACTATCTCCGAATGTACTAATGTGAAGCCTAAAGTTATCGATCAAAATGTCCCCATAATTTGTGTGTCTTAAGTATAACATAATTATCAATGGTATTAAGTGTCATGCAATGGTGATGAGTAATCAAAACTTCAATCTATAATTCACATAATCATATTTTTCCATATTCATGCACAGATGCTAGTTCCTGTTTAATTATTTTATTTATCATCTCCATCTTTTTAAAAAGACCATAGTTATGGAAGTTAAGTGATATAATATCAAAATGTGTTTTTTTTTCTAAACCTATGTGTTATTTGCACCAATCTAGAATTTTATAAAAATAAAAGGCCAAACAACATGGCTAGTTCAAGTTCTACTATAAAGGTTGTATTTTTTCAACATGAAGTTTCACACACACACACACACACACCTGTTGTGTCACCACAAGTATTCGTGGATATGAGAATGTGCTTCTCATGTGATGAACGCGGGGCACGTTGCAAAGAAATAAAATAATTAAACAGGAACTAGCATATTTGTATGAATATGACAAAATATGATTATGTGAAATATAGATTGAAGTTTTGATTACTCGTCACCATTGCATGACACTTAATACATTCATCATTGATAATATGTTATATTTAAGACACAAAATTCTAGGGACATTTTGATCGGTAACTTTAGGTTTCACACTAGTACATTCGGAGATGGTTTGTCCTCCATTGAATGTTAAGTTGATATAAGCCAAATCTATATTTTATACGTGGTGTAAAATATACCTGTTTTTGTCCGAAAATTTAGAGCCCCGAACTCCATTTAGGTAATCACAGGGTTCTTCACATTTTCGATTATATCTTCAAAATGGATGTCTATAGTGATTCCGCGGTAAAGATTTGGCCAACTCTTAACCCGACCAACATTTAGGGCTCCCGTGATTTTCAAAAAAGATTCCTTTGACTCTACCGCCTCTTCTTTTGGGAATTTACCAAAGCCTCTTCATTGAGAATTTACCAAAATGACATATAGTAGTAGTAGTATATATAATATGATATATATAATATGATATATACTAAAGAAGAATAAAAGAAAGTATCTTTCGAATTTGCCACCACCCAAAATGGGTATATCTCACCCGACCACGTGACAACAACACTCTCTCTAACATATCGTTGTAGGCATTAAAAACACAGACATAAACTGAATTGTTAATATGACACTCCTCCAACTTCATGGAAAATCCTCAAATTGTCTATTTTGATAGTGATTCAAGCCAAATTGAAAAAACCCCAAAATGTCCATACCTTATACGGTCAGACGCAGATAATACCTTTCAGGCAGACGGAAAAGCATGTAAATCTGATATTAAATAAAGACGTTGCTAAATCTCAAATTATTATATTAAATTAAATAAAGTGATAAAATTATTATTTTATTAAAAAGTAAACTAGCATAAGTGAAAAGAAAGGTAATAAGGATAATATAAGAATTATATAATTGTTACAAATAGTAAAAAGAAATGCCTTTATATGTATTTTTTTACAACATTATCTTCTTCTCTGTCACTTGGATTTTTAACTAAACTGAGATGGGTATTAGAATGTTTAAAGTATAACACATTAGTTTTTGTTTCGAATTGTGAGCTTAACACGTTATATCATATTCAAACCAATATTAAAAAACATTAATTTCTTCTCCGACGGCTATTTATCCGTTGTTGTTTCAAACTGCCGCATCATCATCCAGTTATAATTATTTTTCCCTTTATTTAATCTATGTCGTTTTATATTTCTCATAATAATAAAGAAAACATAAAATAAAAAATACTAACAATTACTAGAAAAAGCACTTTATGTTATAAACATTTATGATTTGATGACTATCCATATTCTAACCCTTACATTGCCATTAAGTTTGTATTAATGTTGTGACCCTATGATGAAGGCCCAAGTATTGACGAACAGGCCATGTTATATTTGGAGGCCATGATCGTGTCTCCAAAGGTGGCTGTTAGGCCCCGTTACCGGTAGCCCTACTTTGGTGTTGGATTTACTCATAAACACAGTTCAAATATTAGAGTTAATTAAAACTTTACGCGGAACATAAAAACTTTCATAAAATATTACATAACAAACCAAAACTTGTCTTAACAAACAACTTGTCTTTCAAAAACAAAGTAATTAAAACATAACACGTCTTGAGTCTTCTGATGCCAGCCTCTTATTCAATGCCACGTGTCCCCTCAAGCGAACTGCCTCATTCTAGTCACCTGCGTGCATACTAAAAGTCAGCTACGCTAAGTGAGTTCTAGTTAATCACATAACATACAATACATTCATGACCACATACTTTCAGACTTTCATTTATAATATTCTTACTTACTTTCGTACTTTCCTTCTTTCATATACTTACCTTACGTTTTGAAGAGCATTACGCCCTATATCCTTCGTCGATATTATTAGGGTCGGTCCCCTACATTCGCTGATATTATTAGGGTCGGTCCCCTACATTTGCCGATATTATTAGGGTTGGTTCCCTACATTCGCCGACATTATTAGGGTCGGTACCCTTGTTCTATCTATACCTTTCATGCCTTTCTATCCATTCATAATTATAACTTTCATACATACTCATATATTGTACGCATATCTATCATACACATTCATCTATCATAAACATACCTCCCTTGTTAGCATGTGCAATATCTGAAGATCGTTCACACACCGACAAGCTTTCATTCACATTAAGGATATACATACATAACATATAAACCATATAAGGCATACACTTACCATTTAAGGTAAGTGTATTAACTATCACATCGAGTATGCACACAGCCCCGAAAACATAACAAGGAAGTGGGGCTAGAAACACACCTGAATGCGGTTATGTTCGCCGTTAATAGTAATCCCTTTCTTCAGTTGTGCTCGGCTGACCGTATAGTAATTACACGTATCAATTAACTATCACTACTCATATCATCTTTCTAGTCTTAGTTATTACCCACAACGAACGGGGGTCCGGGGGCAGCGCCCCTGGCAGCGGGGTCTAGGGGCGGTAGCCCCTAGCAGGTTCCAAGGGGCAGAGCCCCTGGCTGGGGTCGAGCTAGCTTGGAAAAATTTTATTTCCATTAACTGTCTTAACGCATTTTCCATTAGGATTTTAAGTTATTATTTTATTCACCTACTCGTTCGTTAGCCCGATTCGTTACCTTAAAATGCATGTTAAGCGAACTTAACTTGAGCAGACTTATATACAAGCGAAGTTACATACAGGCGAACTTAAAGACTTAGCGAACTTAAGCTTAGGCGAACATAAGCTTAGGCGAACTTAAGCTTAGGCGAACATAAGCTTAGGCGAACATAAACTTAGGCGAACTTAAGCTTAGGCGAACATAAGCCAGCGAACTTATCAACCAGGCGATCTTACAGGCTTAGCGAAGTTGTAACATGAAGGCGAAGTTGTAGCATGAAGGCGAAGTTGTTCATGAAGGCGAAGTTGTTCATTTTGCAGCTACTGTTCATCCCGAACCCTCTATATTCATCTCAGTTTTATCGTTAAGTTCTTGGTTACGGTTTCAACCCACCCGCGATCGCTCCTTTGGTCATTTTCAATTAGATTTAACCTGAAAACGCATAAAGGTTGGACCTTTAAGCTAAAACGTTCCAAACTAAATCTTAGGGTTCTCGTCTAATTGGGCCGCACTGGTTTAAGGGTTCATTAGGTTCATTTTATCACCAAGTTTACAGCTTTACATTTCGTCTATACTCGATCTACTCCCGTTCTAAGTTTCAAGGCTAAATGGTTATAAAAATGTAAACTTTAAGATTAAGAACATACCTTTAGTGCTCGATTGGATCCCGTTTAACTTGGTTAGGAACTCTAGATATTGTATATAACTCGTGTGATAAAGATCTAATACAAGCTAGCGTTCGTTTGGTCTCAAATCCCTCTCGTCTCTCTCTCGGCCGAATCTAGTGTAGTGTATGTGTGTGTTTTGAGTGTTAGGGAATAATATGGATAAGAATGAGGATTTAGGGTTTAGGGATGGTTTAAGGAGGTATTTATACTCCTTAAAGCCCATAGACCCAAGGCCCATTACCCTTAATCCATCTTAATTAAATCCAAGTCCATGATCATTGTTAACACTAATTAAATATTTAGGCCCAATAACTAAACACGACTTTCTTTTATTAAAATGAAATTTTAGGATGTTACAGTGGCCCACGAAAATGGGCATAACTTGGCCCACGAAGCTCCGTTTCAGGCCCATTACCCTCCTTAAGGGCCAACGTCCTCGTTGGTCACGGCGTTCACGGCTGGCTCACTCCGGGCCACCACTGCGTGGGCCACCACTCCGAGTCCTCGTTGGTCACGGCCACGTTGGTCACGGCTGGCTACTTCCAGGCCACCACTCCGAGGTTGGCTCTGATATCAATATTACAAGCCAAATAGAAGAACTCAACCCAAAAGATTAGTCTAATAGGTGAGGGAACCCATTTGGCTTATAAACCCCACATCAGTTGCCCATACAACCAATGTGGGACAAGTCCCATACCTTACAATGGTTTCAGTCCGTAACACAATCCTAGACTTGTTCAATCCTCAATTCATAACATTTTCATATAATCAGTTTCATCTTGAAAAGAATTCCTTTCCCAATTGTTTGCCACCGTAAGCTCAATCCTTATGAACTCCAAAATCAAAATTATTGAAAACACATGAAATAAACCATAATTCAATAGCATACCTAAATTTTAAACAATTCAGCATACCTCTGCAAACTAGAAAACTTTTTAAAAAACGCCATGAGACACCTTGTTGTTGATTGGGAAATTGATTTTTCAATGAATGATGGATTTCTAATGGAGAGAAAAATAATCTATTAGGCTAGGGTTTGAGAGAAGTTAATTTGAGACGTGTTGGTGGGAAACCCGAAATGAAAATTTTGAAAGAATTAAAGGGGGTGTTTGGGATTCCTTATTTTAACTTCTTATAACTTTTTATTAAGTTAATAAGTTACAAAGTGTAACTTATGGAACTTTTCCCCTCACAATATAAACAATCCCAAACATCTTATTATTTTTCAAAAAACTTATAAGTTATAAGTTGTTAAAAATAAGCAATCCCAAACACCCCCAAAATATTAGGTGAGAGGGATTTAATTTCAATAGGGCTAGGTTACTAATTAATCGAAATAAAAGTATTTATAAAAATTTCTAAGGAGTAAAACTAACATAATACAAACCTTTTGTGCTTGTTTATTTGACTAATTTACATGCTTTTTTTAACTAATTCAAATACTTACATAAATTTTGCTAAATTATTCAAAATATTTTGTTTTAATAATTTAAAACTGTTTTAATTTATAACAACCTCGTTTTATATTAACAACCACACAACTAAATCAAACGAAGTCTCACGGAGTAGAAAATTTTGCGAATAGGAAAAAAACAAGATTAAAATAAAATCAAAATTATATATGTTTCGATATTTAGTTTGTTTAACATTTTATCATGTTTGAAACTTCGAATATTGTACAATAAATTTGAAAGGGTCCTACTAGGGACATCCCACACCCCCTATTGTATAGGGCCTCCCTAGAGTACACCTTTTGAACCCTATACTAACAAGGACTAAACTGGAATTTCTAGTATGTTTGGTTGGTGGAAATGGAATAAAGAGAGAATGAAATAGAAAAAAGAAAATGGAATGGATAAGGGAATGAATGGATCATTACCATTTCTTGGTGATAAGGTGGCAGAGGTAGGCGGGGGTTAGGTGGTGGAAGCATGTACGTAGATGTCGTGCTCTAATAAAAAACAAGTATTTATGATGCTTAAATACCTATAACTAGTACTGGTAAGTAAGGTCGTCTCCACAGGGAATCAATGGAAAGTGCAAGTAAAGTTCATGATTACTAATTAGTTAACTAAGGTGGATAGACGATGTCAAGCGGTTTATAAAAGATGATTTAATAAAAACACACGGTTACTTGGAAAAGTTTGTAAAAAATAATGAGAAAACGATTCACTTCAGGTTCAGGTAAAGCGATGACCGACTAATCACAGATTCATAAGATTAATTGCGCAATAATTACTAAACCTAATAGTTGGGTTGTGATGATAAACGATACCCTAACCGAATTGTTGACACAACTGAACCCCGGTTTACCCAATTACCAGTTTAAATTATGAAAACCACTTTTAAGCAATAACTAAAGATTATTGGTTCAATGACATAAAAAAAAACCCTACATGTGATGAACACAATCAGAAAAGTGATGCAAGTTTGACAATCAATATCATAAACTGTTTAAACAATCAATTCATAATGTAAAACAAGATTAAAAACAATCAATCACTCATTCAAAACATAGAATCTAATCAAAGTTAGTTTACACAAAACCTTTGCCTAAAGTGAATACAATGGTTTTAGCCTGACATCGGCATCACGAAGGATTCGCTTATCTGATGAGATGATGAAAGCATGCGATGAACGAACGAACCGAAGGCTTCAGGATGATGCAAAATCGTACTAGGGCTTGTGCTTGGTTGAAGGAATGAAGCATATCCCGAATGGGGGCTGAAAAACTGATTATATCAAAGTTAGGGTAATTTTTCCCGTCAAAAGGATGTTCGCGCGGCGCTAACATCCCAGGTGTGAGACTTTAGCGCCGCGCTAAAGTCTGAAAATTCTTATGATCTTAGAGATACGCTGACATCACTATCAGGACCCCTTAGCGCCGCACTAAGTGCGTCTGACAGTATTTTCTTCATTTATTTTGCATAGGAAAGCGTTCCAATCATCATGAGTCTTCTATATCTTCGTTCTTAGCCCACAATTCATCCCAGTAAACGTCCTTAACATCATGTATCATGAACCACATAAACATGCTTGAAGTACCAAAGTTCATAATAGTTAAATTAAAATTAAACAAATAATATAATAATATGCACGACTTTTGCCCGACCATTAGTAGGCGGGGGTTAGTTGGTGGCAGCATGTGGTGGCGGCGGTGGTAGTAGTGGTCAGGTGGTTGTGGCGGAGTTTGAGGCTCAAAATATTTGGAGGAAAAGGGGTAAAACTTAGACCACGTATAGAATATAGATTTATCTTTCATAAACTATACATTCAAGACCGACCATCTCCGAATGTACTAATGTGAAGCCTAAAGTTATCGATCAAAATGTCCCCATAATTTGTGTGTCTTAAATATAACATAATTATCAATGGTATTAAGTGTCATGCAATGGTGATGAGTAATCAAAACTTCAATCTATAATTCACATAATCATATTTTTCCATATTCATGCACAGATGCTAGTTCCTGTTTAATTATTTTATTTATCATCTCCATCTTTTTAAAAAGACCATAGTTATGGAAGTTAAGTGATATAATATCAAAATATGTTTTTTTTCTAAACCTATGTGTTATTTGCACCAATCTAGAATTTTATAAAAATAAAAAGGCAAACAACATGGCTAGTTCAAGTTCTACTATAAAGATTGTATTTTTTAAACATGAAGTTTCACACACACACACCTATTGTGTCACCACAAGTATTCGTGGATATGAGAATGTGCTTCTCATGTGATGAACGCGGGGCACGTTGCAAAGAAATAAAATAATTAAACAGGAACTAGCATATTTGTATGAATATGACAAAATATGATTATGTGAAATATAGATTGAAGTTTTGATTACTCGTCACCATTGCATGACACTTAATACATTCATCATTGATAATATGTTATATTTAAGACACAAAATTCTAGGGACATTTTGATCGGTAACTTTAGGTTTCACATTAGTACATTCGGAGATGGTTGGTCCTCCATTGAATGTTAAGTTGATATAAGCCAAATCTATATTTTATTCGTGGTGTAAAATATACCTGTTTTTGTCCGAAAATTTAGAGCCCCGAACTCCATATAGGTAATCACAGGGTTCTTCACATTTTCGATTATAATATCTTCAAAATGGATGTCTATAGTGATTCCGCGGTAAAGATTTGGCCAACTCTTAACCCAACCTCCATTTAGGGTTCCCGTGATTTTAAAAAAAGATTCCTTTGACTCTACTGCCTCTTAATTTGGAAATTTAACAAAGCCTCTTCATTGAGAATTTACCAAAATGACATATAGTAGTAGTAGTATATATAATATGATAATATGATATATATAATATGATATATATTAAAGAAGAATAAAAGAAAGTATCTTTCGAATTTGCCACCACCCAAAATGGGTATATCTCACCAACCACGTGACAACAACACTCTCTCTAACATATCGTTGTAGGCATTAAAAACACAGACATAAACTGAATTGTTAATATGACACTCCTCCAACTTCATGGAAAATCCTCAAATTGTCTATTTTGATAGTGATTCAAGCCAAATTGAAAAAACCCCAAAATGTCCATACCTTATACGGTCAGACGCAGATAATACCTTTCAGGCAGACGGAAAAGCATGTAAATCTGATATTAAATAAAGACGTTGCTAAATCTCATATTATTATATTAAATTAAATAAAGTGATAAAATTATTATTTTATTAAAAAGTAAACTAGCATAAGTGAAAAGAAAGGTAATAAGGATAATATAAGAATTATATAATTGTTACAAATAGTAAAAAGAAATGCCTTTATATGTATTTTTTTACAACATTATCTTCTTCTCTGTTACTTGGATTTTTAAATAAACTGAGATGGGTATTAGAATGTTTAAAGTATAACACATTAGTTTTTGTTTCAAATTGTGAGCTTAACACGTCATATCATATTCGAACCAATATTAAAAAACATTAATTTCTTCTCCGACGGCTATTTATCCGTTGTTGTTTCAAACTGCCGCATCATCATCCAGTTATAATTATTTTTCCCTTTATTTAATCTATGTCCTTTTATATTTCTCATAATAATAAAGAAAACATAAAATAAAAGAATACTAACAATTACTAGAAAAAGCACTTTATGTTATGAACATTTGTGATTTGATGACTATCCATATTCTAACCCTTACATTACCATTAAGTTTGTATTAATGTTGTGACCCTATGATGAAGGCCCAAGTATTGACGAATAGGCCATGTTATATTTGGAGGCTCATGATCGTGGCTCCAAAGGTGGCCCACGAAAATGGGTATAACTTGGCCCACGAAGCTCCGTTTCAGGCCCATTACCCTACTTAAGGGCCAACGTCCTTGTTGGTCACGGCCACGTTGGTCACGGCTGGTTCACTCCAGGCCACCACTCCGTGGGCCACCACTCCGAGTCCTCGTTGGTCACGGCCACGTTGGTCACGGCTGGCTACTTCCAGGCCACCACTCCGAGGTTGGCTCTGATACCAATGTTACAAGCCAAATAGAAGAACTCAACCCAAAAGACTAGTCTAATAGGTGAAGGAACCCATTTGGCTTATAAACCCCACATCAGTTGCCCATACAACCGATGTGGGACAAGTCCCATACCTTACAATGGTTTCAGTCCGTAACACAATCCTAGACTTGATCAATCCTCAATTCATAATATTTTCATATAATCAGTTTCATCTTGAAAAGAATTCCTTTCCCAATTGTTTGCCACCGTAAGCTCAATCCATATGAACTCTAAAATTAAAATTATTGAAAACACATGAAATAAACCATAATTCAGTAGCATACCTAAATTTTAAACAATTCAGCATACCTCTGCAAACTAGAAAACTTTTTAAAAAACGCCATGAGACACCTTGTTGTTGATTGGGAAATTGATTTTTCAATGAATGATGGATTTCTAATGGAGAGCAAAATAATCTATTAGGGCTAGGGTTTGAGAGAAGTTAATTTGAGACGTGATGGTGGGAAACCCGAAATGAAAATTTTGAAAGAATTAAAGGGGGTGTTTGGAATTCCTTATTTTAACTTCTTATAACTTTTTATTAAGTTAATAAGTTACAAAAGTGTAACTTATGGAACTTTTCCCCTCACAATATAAACAATCCCAAACATCTTATTATTTTTCAAAAAATTTATAAGTTATAAGTTGTTAAAAATAAGCAATCCCAAACACCCCCAAAATATTGGGTGAGCGGGAGTTAATTTCAATAGGGCTCGGTTACTAATTAATCGAAATAAAAAGTATTTATAAAAATTTCCGAGGAGTAAAACTAACATAATACAAACCTTGTGTGCTTGTTTATTTGACTAATTTACATGGTTTTTTTAACTAATTCAAATACTTACATAAATTTTGCTAAATTATTCAAAATATTTTGTTTTAATAATTTAAAACTGTTTTAATTTATAACAACCTCGTTTTATATTAACAACCACACAACTAAATCAAACGAAGTCTCACAGAGTAGAAAATTTTGCCAATAGAAAAAAACAAGATTAAAATAAAATCAAAATTATATATGTTTAGACATTTAGTTTGGTTAACATTTTATCATGTATGAAACTTCGAATATTGAACAATGATTTTGAAAGGGTCCTGCTAGGGACACCCCACACCCCCTATAGTATAGGGCCTCCCCAGAGTACACCTTTTGAAGCATATACTAACAAGGACTGAACTGGAATTTCTAGTATGTTTGGTTGGTGGAAATGGAATAAAGAGAGAATGAAATAGAAAAAAGAAAATGGAATGGATAAGGGAATGAATGGATCATTACCATTTCTTGGTGATAAGGTGGCAGAGGTAGGCGGGGGTTAGGTGGTGGAAGCATGTACGTAGATGTCGTGCTCTAATAAAAAACAAGTATTTATGATGCTTAAATACCTATAACTAGTACGGGTAAGTAAGGTCGTCTCCACAGGGAATGAATGGAAAGTGCAAGTAAAGTTCATGATTACTAATTAGTTAACTAAGGTGGATAGACGATGTCAAGCGGTTTATAAAAGATGATTTAATAAAAACACACGGTTACTTGGAAAAGTTTGTAAAAAATAATGAGAAAACGATTCACTTCAGGTTCAGGTAAAGCGATGACCGACTAATCACAGATTCATAAGATTAATTGCGCAATAATTACTAAACCTAATAGTTGGGTTGTGATTACAAATGATACCCTAACCGAATTGTTGACACAACTGAACCCCGGTTTACCCAATTAACAGTTTAAATTATGAAAACCACTTTTAAGCAATAACTAAAGATTATTGGTTCAATGACATAAAAAAAAACCCTACATGTGATGAATACAATCAGAAAAGTGATGCAAGTTTGACAATCAATATCATAAACTGTTTAAACAATCAATTCATAATGTAAAACAAGATTAAAAACAATCAATCACGCATTCAAAACATAGAATCTGATCAAAGTTAGTTTACACAAAACCTTTGCGTAAAGTGAATACAATGGTTTTAGCCTGACATCGGCATCACGAAGGATTCGCTTATCTGATGAGAGGATGAAAGCATGCGATGAACGAACGAACCGAAGGCTTCGGAATGATGCAAAATCGTCCTAGGGCTTGTGCTTGGTTGAAGGAATGAAGAATATCCCGAATAGGGGCTGAAAAACTTATTATATCAAAGTTAGGGAAATTTTTCCCGTTCGGAGGATGTTAGCGCCAGGTGTGAGACTTTAGCGCCGCGCTAAAGACTCAAAATTCTTATGATCATAGAGATACGCTGACATCACTATCAGGACCCCTTAGCGCCGCACTAAGGGCGTCTAACAGAATTTTCTTTATTTTCTTCATTTATTTTGCATAGGAATGCGTTCCAATCATCATGAGTCTTCTATTTCGTTCTAAGCCCACAATTCATCCCAATAAACATCCTTAACGTCATGTATCCTGAACCACATAAACATGCTTGAAGTACCAAAGTTCATAATATTTAAATTAAAATTAAACAAATAATATAATAATATACACGACTTTTGCCCGACCATTAGTAGGCGGGGGTTAGGTGGTGGCAGCATGTGGTGGCGGCGGTGGTAGTAATGGTCAGGTTCTACTATAAAGGTTGTATTTTTTCAACATGAAGTTTCACACACACACACACACCTGTTGTGTCACCACAAGTATTCGTGGATATGAGAATGTGCTTCTCTTGTGATGAACGCGGGGCAGGTTGCAAAGAAATAAAATAATTAAACAGGAACTAGCATATATGTATGAATATGACAAAATATGATTATGTGAAATATAGATTGAAGTTTTGATTACTCGTCACCATTGCATGACACTTAATACATTCATCATTGGTAATATGTTATATTTAAGACACAAAATTCTAGGGACATTTTGATCGGTAACTTTAGGTTTCACACTAGTACATTCGGAGATGGTTTGTCCTCCATTGAATGTTAAGTTGATATAAGCCAAATCTATATTTTATACGTGGTGTAAAATATACATGTTTTTGTCCGAAAATTTAGAGCCCCGAACTCCATTTAGGTAATCACAGGGTTCTTCACATTTTCGATTATAATATCTTCAAAATGGATGTCTATAGTGATTCCGCGGTAAAGATTTGGCCAACTTTTAACCCGACCTCCATTTAGGGCTCCCGTGATTTTAAAAAAGATTCATTTGACTCTACTGCCTCTTCATTTGGGAATTTACCAAAGCCTCTTCGTTGAGAATTTACTAAAATGACATATAGTAGTAGTATATATAATATGATAATATGATATATTTTAAAGAAGAATAAATTTTTTGTTGAAAAACGCGGTTTGCCGGATTGAAAATTTAAAATTCAAAACTTCAGTCTCACACATACATACAAACGGCGATTTAGGTGGGGTGGGCTTCGAGAAAAAAGTTGAAAACTACATGAAACCCTAAAACTCATTCAGCACTAAAATGGTATATTTTTGGTTTTGTACCACAATTCATATTCCTTGCCGTATCATTTCAATTATAATTTATCGATTTCATTATCTTTTAGATTCAACATCCTGATGCTCGAGGTACGTGTATTATGGATCGTCAATAGCTTTGGTATAATTTTGAAACCCTAACCATAAACTTGTTTCCCCGTCCCTGAAATTGACTGTTAGGCCGAAGTTGGACTTTTCTTTCAAGTATCCTGCCATAACTCAAATATCTAATGTCTTCTCTAATAGACTGTGGCCTCTATAATTCTGCTCAAATGCTGGTAATCATCTTCCCCTTTTGTCATACAAGCAACTGCTTTTCTGATTATATTATTCTTTTAGACCTATTTCGTGTTAGTTTGATTAAGGTCCCTTCCAAAGGCTAAAAATTTACTAGGTTTTTCATTGGAATTTATTCGACATTGTATAAATTTATGTATGTAAAGTGTGCATCTTAATGAATTTAACAAGCAGCAGTGATTGTTTTAATAAAACATGTGACATTAAATAAATCTAGATCTATAAACTTTAAATGAGTTAAAGTTTAAGATGTAGATCCGGTTTTAAACGAACCGATAAATAAATAAATTAATCTAGATCTATAAACTTTAAACGAGTTAAAGTTTAAGATGTAGATCCGGTTTTAAACGAACCGGTATCGACTTGTACATTGTAACCGCGGCTCTGATACCACTGTTGGGTTTCAACGCGGTTCGGAACGAAAACGGTTAAACTTAAATGACCCGTTTTAGTTATTAATCAAGTTTCGATAATCGTTAATCCATATTAATAATAAAGCATATTATTAACAAGTAAACAAAACCGAAAAACGCAGCGGAATAAAATATTAAAAACGAACCAAATAACGAAACCCAAAAGTCCGGATCCGATTACATATACGTACGAGCACGACAAACAAACATAAATCAATCATAGGATGTTCATAGATGTACCTCGGTATGAAACCGGGACGAAAAACCGTGAGCTAACGAGAATAAGCTAGAAACGGGACACAATCTACAACCCTTGAGTTCCGGCGGCGGCGGCGTTGAGCGGCGGCGACGGCGCAGCTCCGGCGACGTGTTACGGTGGCGGCAGAGGGTGAATCAGCCAAGATCCTTCAATGATAACACCTCGCAGCAACCCAGCAACCTCCACAGAGCCTTAATCGTTATTCCGGCGGTGGCAATAGACGACGGCGGCGGCGGCAGTTAACAACAGTGGCCGGAAACAACAGTACAGCGAGAATAATGAGCTGCGGTGGTGTTATGGACGTGTTGGTGAGCTCCGGTAAGGGTTAATAGGGCTGTTGTGGTAGGTCACGCTTTTCCGGCGGCCGGAAAATCGAGCCGGCGGCGGTGGCGGCTGGTATATGATATGAAGGTGATTAGGGTTTGTGTTTTTAAGGTTAAGGTTGCCAAAAGTGGAAATAACATTATCTATTTTTAGGCAACTAATTAGGGTTTAACAATTAAACCCCATTGGGCTTTAAGCCCAATTGTAAACCCAAAGCCTTAATCCACCAACTTATCCTATCATGTGATTGTGTCGGGCCCAGTTAGCGTAAACGATTAAGTGGGCTTAAATCTCGTTACCCCCGGTGTAACTCTCCGGGTCACATTCGGGTCAGTCACGTTGACTTGACCCGAAACGTCCATAAATCCAACAATACAGACTCTCCAGGGATGGGTTACATGGGTTAAGAGGTTTGAGTATCCATTATTTTATATGTATATTTTAATTATGTATTTCAAAACAACATAATATATATTATTTAGTTATTTTCATAATAATTATGACTAAATTCGTTTAGGCTCACGAGCCAGCTTACTCTCGTTTTTAGACCCGAGCTCGGCTTGTTTTGAGCTATATTTTTTAAAGCTTGTGCTTGAATGTTGAGTATTTTTCGTAGTTTGAGTTTGACTCTTTTACTTTTTCATAACTACTCTAAATACATTGATAATTACTTTTTATTATTATTTTATTTATAATTTTAAAATAACAAAAGTTTGAATATTAGTATAATATATTAGTTAATGTGTGTTCAAATATGCAAATTGTTTAGATAATTCAAGATGGGTTCATGCAATGAAGTGGATAGTGGGGGTGTCAAAAAGAGTTTGTTGCATATCCTTTTGAAGATGATAGTTTTAAGGGTGGCTTATTCAAAACCCATGGCCCGCTCAATTTCCTTAAGGTAAACCAAATTGTGTTTTCTAATAGTCTAAACATAGTACTGGTCTTGACTTATGGAAGTCAAACTTGACATTGGTACATGTACCTGCTATGCTAAAAAGTTCTGATCGATCTGTTAGGCTAAAAAAATTTTATCGGCCCGTTTGGCTAAAAAGTTAGATTTGTTCTGTTTGAATCAAAACTTCAAAACACATTATTAATTAATTGTGTTGGCAATTGGTATGAATATGATAATCTCATTTTGTATAATTATATGAATTTCTTGTATGTTAGACAAGGAGGATCTTCATAAGAAGAAGTTTGTTAAAGATGATCTCGGAGTCGAAGATGTTGACTTTGTTTCATGTTGCCATGTTGTCTATCAAGACATGATTATGGTTATAGTTTTCATATGAAGAAATACGCGCTAATCATCGGCCGGCGATAAGGTAACGTATAATTTCAAATTATGTAGTCAAATTTTTTTTTATTGGAAAACAGATTCGTAACAACCTAATTTGAAACCTTTTCTGGTTTAAGAGTTAGACCAGACAGAATTTGTATTTGTTGTCTTTGTTAGGATTTATTGATAAGTTGCCTGGGGTTAGTCAAAGGCCGGTCAAAGCTCTGAAAAAGTTCCCAGATCTCTTTATAAGGTTAATAGTTTTCATATATTTTGATTAATTATTACTATATCTAGGTAGTTAAAACTTAAGTCAACCATATCCAGATTTAACTTCCACCATTAGATTTGGTGAGCATGTCAACTGGTCAAACTGTTCAGTTTGAGACGGATCATTTTTATTAACGAAAACGAGTACCGCTTAGCAAACGAGTACCAATTTTATGTAAAAATTTTTTTTACAGTTATTAATTTCTTGAAGTGGTAAAAATACCTTTTGTTTTTTGTTAACAGATTAGGGGCATATTGGTCATACAAAAATGTAAGGAACTAGGAAAGGTTTCCGACTTGTCGAGCTCAAGCCCGAGCTCTAGCCTAAGAGTAGGCTTGTTTAATAAACGAGTCCGAGCCTCATTTTGACTTGTCGAGCACGAGCTGTTCCTCAAGCCTAAATGAGCCTAAATGGCTCAAGTTTGAAAACTTACGAACGAGCTTAGCTCGAAACAAGCTAAGCTCAAAATTATAAGCATCATATACTTTTTTCATTTATTCCCTTAAAACAGGTCCGCAACAATTTTCGCGGTACGCATAGATTTGGCTAACGGGTCCTATAGATAGTTTGGGTTAAATTTAGACTTGTTCGGGTCAGATTTCAATCAAGGGGGTAATGAAGTCAAAACAACACATTACTTGTTAATAGATTCTAAATTGGCAGCAAAGGACAATATAGTCAAAACAACACGAGCACGAGCTGTCCCGTTAAGAAAATGAACATGTTTGTTTGTTTTACTTTAACCAAACACACGAATGAACATAGACACTTAAACAAATGAATTTTCATGTTCATGTTTGTTCATTAAGAAAATTAATGTGTTTGTGTTCATTTGTTAAGAAAAATACATGTTTGTATTCGTTCTATGTGTATTCATTTTTGAGAAACGCATGGTACTATGTGTATTCATTTTTTTGAAAGGTCAACTTTATAAGAAAACCAAAATGAACGAATTACAAAAGTCAAAACCCATATATTTTAAAAAGTCTTTAGGTTCATAGTGACGAAGAAGTCAGTGTTGACTTTTTGGGATTCAATTACGTTATTTTTAGATAATTTTGATATTTTGGTCAAAGTTAACATTTATAGAGTCGTATACCAAATTAGGGTCAACTTTGACTTTGGAACCAACATATCAGAAACACTTTTGTTCATATGGTGAGTTGTACACTAATAAATCATATTTTATGAATTGTGCAGGATACTTGGATAATTTTTTCTAAAAAAACTCGTGTGTTTGTTGTAAATCCTATCCAGTTATATTATTTTTCCCTTTATTTAATCTATGTCGTTTTATATTTCTCCTAATAATAAAGAAAACATAAAATAAAAAAATACTAACAATTACTAGAAAAGCACTTTATGTTATTAACATTTATGATTTGATGACTATCCATATTCTAACTCTTACATTACCATTAAGTTTGTATTAATGTTGTGACCCTATGATGAAGGCCCAAGTATTGACGAACAGGCCATGTTATATTTGGAGGCCCATGATCGTGTCTCCAAAGGTGGCCCACGAAAATGGGCATAACTTGGCTCACGAAGCTCCGTTTCAGGCCCATTACCCTCCTTAAGGGCCAACGTCCTCGTTGGTCATGGCTGGCTCACTCCAGGCCACCACTCCGAGCCCTCGTTGGTCACGGCCACGTTGGTCACGGCTGGCTTCTTCCAGGCCATCACTTCGAGGTTGGCTCTGATACCAATGTTACAAGCCAAATAGAAGAACTCAACCCAAAAGACTAGTCTAATAGGTGAGGGAACCCATTTGGCTTATAAAACCCACAGTGCCCTACACGCTGTGGCGACCATACACCGTGGGACAAGTCCCATACCTTACAATGGTTCAGTCCGTAACACAATCCTAGACTTGATCAATCCTCAATTCATAATATTTTTATATAATCAGTTTCATCTTGAAAAGAATTCCTTTCCCAATTGTTTGCCACCGTAAGCTCAATCCTTATGAACTCTAAAATTAAAATTATTGAAAACACATGAAAAAAACCATATATCAATAGCATACCTAAATTTTAAACAATTCAGCATACCTCTGCAAACTAGAAAACTTTTTAAAAAACGCCATGAGACACCTTGTTGATTGGGAAATTGATTTTTCAATGAATGATGGATTTCTAATGGAGAGCAAAATAATCTATTAGGCTAGGGTTTGAGAGAAGTTAATTTGAGACGTGGTGGTGGGAAACCCGAAATGAAAATTTTGAAAGAATTAAAGGGGGTGTTTGGAATTCCTTATTTTAACTTCTTATAACTTTTTATTAAGTTAATAAGTTACAAAAGTGTAACTTATGGAACTTTTCCCCTCACAATATAAACAATCCCAAACATCTTATTATTTTTCAAAAAATTTATAAGTTATAAGTTGTTAAAAATAAGCAATCCCAAACACCCCCAAAATATTGGTGTGAGCGGAGTTAATTTCAATAGGGCTCGGTTACTAATTAATCGAAATAAAAAGTATTTATAAAAATTTCCGAGGAGTAAAACTAACATAATACAAACCTTGTGTGCTTGTTTATTTGACTAATTTACATGGTTTTTTTAACTAATTCAAATACTTACATAAATTTTGCTAAATTATTCAAAATATTTTGTTTTAATAATTTAAAACTGTTTAATTTATAACAACCTCGTTTTATATTAACAACCACACAACTAAATCAAACGAAGTCTCACGGAGTAGAAAATGTTGCCAATAGAAAAAAACAAGATTAAAATAAAATCAAAATTTATATATGTTTAGACATTTAGTTTGGTTAACATTTTATCATGTATGAAACTTCGAATATTGAACAATGATTTTGAAAGGGTCCTGCTAGGGACACCCCACACCCCCTATAGTATAGGGCCTCCCCAGAGTACACCTTTTGAAGCATATACTAACAAGGACTGAACTGGAATTTCTAGTATGTTTGGTTGGTGGAAATGGAATAAAGAGAGAATGAAATAGAAAAAAGAAAATGGAATGGATGAAAGGGAATGAATGGATCATTGCCATTTCTTGGTGATAAGGTGGCAGAGGTAGGCGGGGGTTAGGTGGTGGAAGCATGTACGTAGATGTCGTGCTCTAATAAAAAACAAGTATTTATGATGCTTAAATACCTATAACTAGTACGGGTAAGTAAGGTCGTCTCCACAGGGAATGAATGGAAAGTGCAAGTAAAGTTCATGATTACTAATTAGTTACTAAGGTGGATAGACGATGTCAAGCGGTTTATAAAAGATGATTAATAAAAACACACGGTTACTTGGAAAAGTTTGTAAAAAATAATGAGAAAACGATTCACTTCAGGTTCAGGTAAAGCGATGACCGACTAATCACAGATTCATAAGATTAATTGCGCAATAATTACTAAACCTAATAGTTGGGTTGTGATTACAAATGATACCCTAACCGAATTGTTGACACAACTGAACCCCGGTTTACCCAATTAACAGTTTAAATTATGAAAACCACTTTTAAGCAATAACTAAAGATTATTGGTTTAATGAGATAAAAAAACCCTACATGTGATGAACACAATCAGAAAAGTGATGCAAGTTTGACAATCAATATCATAAACTGTTTAAACAATCAATTCATAATGTAAAACAAGATTAAAAACAATCAATCACTCATTCAAAACATAGAATATCTAAGTTAGTTTACACAAAACCTTTGCCTAAAGTAATACAATGGTTTTAGCCTGACATCGGCATCACGAAGGATCGCTTATCTGATGAGAGGATGAAAGCATGCGATGAACGAACGAACCTAAGGCTTCGGGATGATGCAAATCGTCCTAGGGTTTGTGCTTGGTTGAAGGAATGAAGCATATCCCGAATGGGGGCTGAAAAATTGATTATATCAAAATTAGGGTAATTTTTCCCGTCAGGAGGATGTTAGCGCGGCGCTAACATCCCAGGTGTGAGACTTTAGCGCCGCGCTAAAGACTCAAATTCTTATGATCTATCAGGACCCCTTAGCGCCGCACTAAGGGCGTCTGATAGAATTTTCTTTATTTTCTTCTTTTATTTTGCATAGGAAGCGTTCCAATCATCATTAGTCTTCTATATATTCGTTCTAAGCCCACAATTCATCCCATTAAACGTTCTTAACGTCATGTATCATGAACCACATAAACATGCTTGAAGTACCAAAGTTCATAATATTTAAATTAAAATTAAACAAATAATAAAATAATATACACGACTTTTGCCCCGACCATTAGTAGGGTGGCTGTGGTGGCGGTGAGTGGTCAGGTGGTTGTGGCGGAGTTTGAGTGGCTCAAAATTTTTTGACGAAAAGGGGTAAAACTTAGACCACGTATAGAATATAGATTATCTTACATAAACTATACATTCAAGACCAACTATCTCCGAATGTACTAATGTGAAGCCTAAAGTTATCGATCAAAATGTCCCCATAATTTGTGTGTCTTAAATATAACATAATTATCAATGGTATTAAGTGTCATGCAATGGTGATGAGTAATCAAAACTTCAATCTATAATTCACATAATCATATTTTTCCATATTCATGCACAGATGCTAGTTCCTGTTTAATTATTTTATTTATCATCTCCATCTTTTTAAAAAGACCATAGTTATGGAAGTTAAGTGATATAATATCAAAATATGTTTTTTTTTCTAAACCTATGTGTTATTTGCACCAATCTAGAATTTTATTAAAATAAAAGGCCAAACAACATGGCTAGTTCATGTTCTACTATAAAGGTTGTATTTTTTCAACATGAAGTTTCACACACACACACACACACACACCTGTTGTGTCACCACAAGTATTCGTGGATATGAGAATGTGCTTCTCATGTGATGAACGCGGGGCACGTTGCAAAGAAATAAAATAATTAAACAGGAACTAGCATATTTGTATGAATATGACAAAATATGATTATGTGAAATATAGATTGAAGTTTTGATTACTCGTCACCATTGCATGACACTTAATACATTCATCATTGATAATATGTTATATTAAGACACAAAATTCTAGGGACATTTTGATCGGTAACTTTAGGTTTCACACTAGTACATTCGGAGATGGTTTGTCCTCCATTGAATGTTAAGTTGATATAAGCCAAATCTATATTTTATACGTGGTGTAAAATATACCTGTTTTGTCCGAAAATTTAGAGCCCCGAACTCCATTTAGGTAATCACAGGGTTCTTCACATTTTCGATTATATCTTCAAAATGGATGTCTATAGTGATTCCGCGGTAAAGATTTGGCCAACTCTTAACCCGACCAACATTTAGGGCTCCCGTGATTTTCAAAAAGATTCCTTTGACTCTACCGCCTCTTCTTTTGGGAATTTACCAAAGCCTCTTCATTGAGAATTTACCAAAATGACATATAGTAGTAGTAGTATATATAATATGATATATATAATATGATATATACTAAAGAAGAATAAAAGAAAGTATCTTTCGAATTTGCCACCACCCAAAATGGGTATATCTCACCCGACCACGTGACAACAACACTCTCTCTAACATATCGTTGTAGGCATTAAAAACACAGACATAAACTGAATTGTTAATATGACACTCCTCCAACTTCATGGAAAATCCTCAAATTGTCTATTTTGATAGTGATTCAAGCCAAATTGAAAAAACCCCAAAATGTCCATACCTTATACGGTCAGACGCAGATAATACCTTTCAGGCAGACGGAAAAGCATGTAAATCTGATATTAAATAAAGACGTTGCTAAATCTCATATTATTATATTAAATTAAATAAAGTGATAAAATTATTATTTTATAAAAAGTAAACTAGCATAAGTGAAAGAAAGGTAATAAGGATAATATAAGAATTATATAATTGTTACAAATAGTAAAAGAAATGCCTTTATATGTATTTTTTTACAACATTATCTTCTTCTCTGCTACTTGGATTTTTAAATAAACTGAGATGGGTATTAGAATGTTTAAAGTATAACACAATACTTTTTGTTTCGAATTGTGAGCTTAACACGTCATATCATATTCAAACCAATATTAAAAAAACATTAATTTCTTCTCCGACGGCTATTTATCCGTTGTTGTTCAAACTGCCGCATCATCATCCAGTTATAATTATTTCCCCTTTATTTAATCTATGTCGTTTATATTCTCAAAATAATAAAGAAACATAAAATAAAAAAATACTAACAATTACTAGAAAAAGCACTTTATGTTATGAACATTTATGATTTGATGACTATCCATATTCTAACCCTTACATTACATTAAGTTTGTATTAATTGTGACCCTATGATGAAGGGCCCAAGTATTGACGAACAGGCTATGTTATATTTGGAGGCCTATGATCGTTTCTCCAAAGGTGGCCCACGAAAATGGGCATAACTTGGCCCACGAAGCT
>NW_027501818.1:0-66786 GCF_021521415.1 Bidens hawaiensis
TACCACAAGAACCCTAAGCCTTAAACCATCATTTTATATTACTACATGACAAAAGGAGAAATAATAGAATATACTAAGTCTACTAACTCAATGTTCAACAGTATTAATGTATGATACTCTTCAAATTAACCTAGTAATTTTGACACAAATTAAAAACAATAATAATACACATGCAGACTTGAAATTCACAAGTGTATACAACGATAACAGCTCTAGCTACTATAATCAAGCTCAATTTCCGATCAATTAACAATCACACAACGAAAATTAGGTTAAACAATCACACAGCATTACGAACAGAATACCTTGATAGACCGATTTGACGAGCGATTCGATGTTTCCTTCTTGCCGGAACACGAGCGGCGGATCAGACGGCCGGTGAACGGCGGCGGAGGAAGCATCGATGGAGATACCAACGGAATCATAACCTCTGTATTCCAGACGACGCAGGACGTTGAAGAGGACTTCGAGGATATATCGTCTGTCTCTGCTGACGTCGTAATTGAGGTAAGACATGGATGATGATGAAGATGATGATAAGATGGCCGGATCTGTGGTGTGAGGCGCTAACGATGAGACGTGGATGATGACGAAGATGATGATAAGATGGCGGAATTTGTGGTGGGCTGCAGACACACGATGAAGAAGATGATGAAGACATGTTGATGATGAAGATAGATTTAGGGTTTGGCTGCAGATACAAGATGAAAAGATAAAATGGATGTTTTGTGAAATAAACCGGGTCAGATACCCGTTTTGGAAAAGATGTTATTTGAGAGGCGGGAATTGGTGAGGAATAATGGGGTGAGGAGATGACACGTGGCTAAAGGAAAGTTCTATTTATTTATTAGTATAGATTCTCTGGAATATGTGACACACTCATTATTAATACATAAAAAAAATTAACCGTATTGGGTCAGTTCAACTAACACGACCCATACAAAAATAACCATTTTGACCCATGACCGACCTAGCACATTTTGTCATTGGGGCTGCAAATAACAATACGAGTATTTTGGATGCAACAAGTTGCCAAGAAAAGAAAAGTTGCAACTAAAATAACTGTTCCTTTGACCGGTGATTCAAACGAAAGGAATGAATTTCTTGGACCATTCCACAGGCTTCCCATCATTTTTGGTAAGCTGAGGAATTCAGCTCGTTCAGGCTTTGATATTCTTTGTCCACTAAACTGCCATATGTTTGGCTTATTAGAATATGAGTGCATCCCTAAATGAAATCACAACATATAATTGGTCAAACAATAAGATCTTGGAATTCAAAAT
The DNA here is from genome assembly GCF_021521415.1 of Bidens hawaiensis. NCBI lineage: Eukaryota > Viridiplantae > Streptophyta > Magnoliopsida > Asterales > Asteraceae > Bidens > Bidens hawaiensis. Next base: position 1,284 of record NW_027501818.1, read on the forward strand.
AGTGAAATAATCAAGTACTAAAAAACATTTTGATGATCATGTAAAACTTCAGAAGAATTTTTTGAACTTATAAGCTAAAGGTGGAAAATGGGCAGAGCCAATAACCGGTCAAAATTGGTTCAGTCAAACGAATAGCCTACCGTGCAGGATAAAGACCCTTGCCTTCATTCTTCAGTTATATAAATAATTAGTGCGTAGAATATAATTACAAAATAGCATAAAACTTACTGATAACCACGCCACTTGAGAGAAGTAATCATTTAATACATAACTAAAAACTTGAACCAATTGTTGCGGTCGCTCACGTGTGTTGTTTGAGCTCTGAAAATCTAAATATGAAAAGTTGAAGATATTAAAGTTTATGGCATATGCATATTGTAAAAATAAGGAAAAAGTTTATGGCATATGCATGCCGAAAAAATAAGGAAAAAGAAACAAATTAGATAATTAATAACTAATGTTATAATTGACAAGAAATATACATGCAACCACAATAATGTTCAAGAACACCATTTAATAAATTGGGCTACACCAATATCAACATCTCCATATTCTAAAATTAGAGACCCGCTCCTAGTAAACAAAGTAACAAACCAAACATTCAGTGAACCGTTCGGTGGGAAGTTCGTTAATATAAATGAACAAGCGTGAGCAACATTTTTTGTTTATTTAATTAAACAAACACATATGAACCGTTCGTAAACGTTCGTTTATTCAAACTCGATTAAGTTTGTTCACTTACGTTTGTTTATGTTCGGTTAATATCACCAAAATGTACACCTTCTGGTATATTAAGTCTTTAACTCTTATATACTATCTGGTAATATAATGATGTTGTGATTTGTTTGATAGACAACTAATACACAATTGATAAGATTGTTTTTTTCCATGTAAGATATTAATATTAAAAAGGAACGGGTCAAGATGGTAACTTTGTATACGAGTTAAAATGGATTGGGTTGACCAAAAAATCTTTTTGTGACCATTTCATCAAGAAAGTACTTACCGGGTTCGGCATTTCTTGAATGAATCCAAAATTTGAGAAGATTGAGTTGACAAACACTGCAACATAGTGATCCAGAAAATATCGTGCACCAAACTGAAAAATACAATAAACAAAGTGAAAACGAAAAAAATTAAACAGAAACTAATGCAATTGAATTTCATATTCAATATGTTTTAAACCATTAAAAAAACATGTTTTACACTTACAAAAGTGATGTATACATACTCAAATAAAATGCACTTTTCCTGTCAGTAGGTAATAACTTCATCCCTTGTTCAATATAAAATATATAAAAATACCATCTTCAATTCCAACATTTTGCAAGTAACACAAAGTAAGGTACCCACAGTACATCGCCTGTGGAGATGCCTACAACAAACTTTAACTAAATTGGAGTATTATATGGTTGCAAATGGGCAAAGCGAAGTTGGGTTCATGTAAAAATGGAACTAAATTACCTACCTTGGCATAACTTCGTCATTTATTACTCTGAGCAATTCCTTCAATCCTACAAAACCCCCATTGAGTACCTATATTACAAAGCATAGACGGGTTGAATATGAGGAGTATGTCTCCTTCACTAAGAACCCTATTCTGCTCAGTTTCCGTTTGGGTTTGCCTTGTTCAATTTTTAACACTGTACATCAGGTACAAACATCTCATAAACAGTTACATAAGCTATCTAATCGAACACAACAATGAACCATTACCTTGTTGCGATCTAGAGCTCTCGATTGATTATTTTTACGCTGGAAAACCATAACCGATTTGTGTTGTTACTGCTGGTTGTCAGATCTAATTTTCACCTCAAAACCGATTAATGATTAGCAACCAAACCATGGAAACATCATATAAAAACTATCTAGTTGAAGACAACATGAACATCAAACTAAACAAGCGGGATTTCGTTTCGTGTGTTTAAACAGAATATGAGCATAGATATAGATTAGCAAGCTATAAAATTGAAAACGTCTTACACAAGCAATATACGCCATAATATGGTGGATGAACAATTGGGAGTTCTGGTTCAATAGTAGTACTTGCATTATAATTATAAAATAATTTAAACTAATTACAATCAAACAAAGCCTAACCTTATAGATGGAACAGCTTAAACAAAGAGGAACAAGATAATTCCAATATGTTCTTTTTATGCTTTGATTAATGAATGTTAATGCAAACTGAGATCAGATTATATCTAAAATTAAAAACACTCCAATAGAATGAAGATAATAAAAATGAATAAGAAAACAAGCAACTTTTTAAGCTACTAAACAATTGATTGTTGAGGTAAATATGAAATTACCAAATTATTCCCAGATATAATCAACGGTTATCAACCCTTGAAGCTTTAGACAGTGTATCACTGTATCTACAAAACAAACAAAAAAGTGAAACAGCTTATAAACCTTGAAAATCGAACACTATCAGGGAAATTATTATCAGATTATTCATATATGAAAACAACTGATTATCTCAATCTAACTTAAATAAAATACTCATGCATGTCCAACCGCTATAATTTCTTTCGAACTAATCATAATTGCATTTTCAACTAAACAAAGATTTGAATGCAAATTCTTGCAATAATTTAGTTATGTAATACACTCATCAAGTCAATGAACCATCAAAATACCATCAGCAACTAACATGTGCTATATAAGATCAATGTAACCTAAAAATTAAAAACCATTGAAACCGTCATAGTCATCATTGGTGCCCAAATTTTACAGAAAAGCTTTGATCAATAACTTAAATCTGGAAACTCTAAACCTATAATCAGCCCCATAATCATAAGATTACACATTAGATCACAAAATTACACACCTGGGTAATGTGAATGACGAATTCGAATGAGGTTGCCGGAGGGTGGGGGCTGCGGTGGTTGAATGAGAGTGATCTGATTAGGGTTTGAGAAACGCAGACAGGGGTATTTCAATTGACGGATGTGAATCATTAAAACTGGTTGTGTTAGCAATTTTGGAGCTAGTAATTGATGATTGACTGGGTTATATAATCAAAGTCGGTGTTTGTTTATAATCAGAATCTTGTAGCCAAAGGGTCACTGAAGAATGAATTTGAATGGTAAACGAAAGATCGTGTCGTTAATGCAATAGTGTGTTGTGAAGGGAGAGGGACGGTTGAAATGCTAGTTACAATGACGGACACAGGGAAGAACATTAAATTTAATGGGCGTCTCCAGAAAAAGACAAAAAATATGTCCAATTACCATTTTGTTCTTTTATATGTAATATAGATAAACTGATACAGGGATAGTTTCTCCCTCCTAAGGTTTTTTCCGAAGATCCTTACCAGGATTCTAGGCTTTTCCTCGCTATATCGTTGTGTTCACCCTTACTTTTACCGCACTTACTCATCATATTGTTGAAAAACACACTACATCACTTAACGAAATTGTTCATTTATTGTTTCGGTGATTTTCTACCAAAACACCATTGATAAACAAAAAGACACGATGATTTTTTCCTCAACATTCTTTTTGAAAACGAGAAAGATAGGAGAAACATTATTGTTTTTTTATCTTTTTCTTTTTTTTTTTAATTTTGAGTTATGATTTTTTTAAAGTTTTTTTTTGCCATAAATCATTCTTATCCTTCTTATTTCTATTCCCTTTATAGATAACATGACACCTACAAATGAATAAATTAATCAACTTAAGATTAAACACATTAAATTAACATTTTCGTGTTAACAAAGTAGAGACACAAATTAAAGCATTTCACATACTCAAAATAACATTTCTGATTCGTGAATTCAAATTAGCATATTGCATATCAAACCCCATATTGTGTGCCGGTGTTGTTTCAAAATACATTCACAGAAATATCCAACAAGCTAGATAATCGATGATAGCGGTAAAAATAGTAGTCGTGGTCTACATAGGGTTGTATTTTGTAAGTAGGAGCCATGTGTGATGGGGTTCACATAGATTCACCATCCACCAAATACAAATTATATCTAGAATTGATTAATTCGTTTCCAAACATATACCCTAAGTGTTTTTCTATGTATATAAATTTTTCGAGAGACATTGTGGTCTAGTCACATAGTCAAGAAAAGTATCATATCCTTGAAAATCATCAAATTACATGATCTGTCTAAGAAATAAATGAAAAGTAAATATCATATTATTAGCCAAAAACAAATAAAGGCTAACTAAACTATCTCCTATGCGGTCGGAACAAATAATTATAGACTAAACTTTTATTCATAAACAATTAGTTAAATTGTCTAGTTCAATTGCCATATGTTTCAGCAAAATGTTTTAGCTGCAACAATTCGAAATTATAAAAGCTAGGTATTATAAGTTATAAATATGATATATTAGACTACAATTCAAATTTCACTACATTTATTACATTGTCATGAAATTTTCTATATGTTTAGGATCTTTCACTATTTTATTAGTGTCCAAACTCCCAAATAGTTTAGCATAAATATGCCCTCCAATAAAGTTTTATGTTATCATATTTGTCTCATCCCATAGTTTACAAGTGGCTTCAATATATTACTTCCAAATACGCCTCAAGACATCACTTGATCCAAAGTATGCCAACTACGAACCCACATGAGTTACTAATATTAATTTTATAACATGTTTTATAGCATATATTATTACAATCACATACAACACCGTAAAAGACGGGTTTGTTGAAATATATATATTAAGCATATAAAAACATTATATTTATTACCATAACTATGTTGTTTAGTTTGTATAGGTGTATATAAAGACATGTGATAACATGATTAATTTCAACAGAAACTTACCCAAAGGTTCATTACATATATGTAAATCCTCAATCACAAAAGTGATTTCAAACATTGTGAGTTGTGATCATGACCACTCTCTCCGAAGCCTATAAACATGACCCTATAACCGATTACTATATCACCCCTCTCGACTTTGAGAATATAGATGGAGTTCCGAAATCCCATTCATGGCTTCATGACGAATCCCTTATCAAGATTCAAGCCCACAATATTAAAGATTCATCAATTCCAGTTGTTGATCTTGCTAGCCCCAATGCAACAAGTTGTATAGGTCAAGCATGCGAAGCATGGGGCATGTTTCAAGTTACTAATCATGGTGTGCCTGCTGAGTTGGTCAAAAAGGTTGAATCTGAATCACGAAGACTTTTTGCTCTCCCAGCTTATGAAAACCGCAGGGTTTTGAGATCATGCGGTGGAGCCACTGGGTATGTTTCGGCTCGGATATCATCATTCTTTGATAAGTGTATGTGGCATGAAGGATTCACCATCATGGGTTCTTGTGTTGATGATGCTAAGGTTCTTTGGCCACATGATTACCAAAGATTTTGGTAAGTCTTAAGTTCTTGTAGACTTATTCAAACACTTCTATATTAAAATTACACACTAAAAGTTAATTTTCTGAAGTTTAGGCAAAGTTTACTTGCAAATACATACACGTGATGTATAGATCATGAAACTTACCTAATAATCGATTAATGCCATAAATTATCATGCTTTGAGATGATTTAAAACTCTCTTGAAATATGCCAAATTCATAATAATAATAATAATAATAATAATAATAATAATAATAATAATAATTAAATCTAGCTTAGATTTAAAATTAAAAGTATATGTGTTTAAATTTGTTCATTGAATATGTGAGAGCATTCTCAGCAACATTTATATCTCCATCTCTATTATTACACTAAAAAACTAAAAAAAAAATTCTTTGTTTCAATTAAATAATATTTTTTTAATATTTTTATCATTATCAATTTTCTCTTATTCACCCACAACCACTTTCAAAAAAACATTTATTATAAACGGTGAACAATGTTTTTCTTAATTTACTCATCAACCAAAGTTTCTCCATCTCTTCCACTCACAACCACTTACAACTACTCTACATAATATAAAAAAACCACTCACAAAAATATAAAGGATCTGCTGAGGATGCTCTGAGTAAACTAGAAGTTATTTCAGAGATGTAAATAAAACGGATTAAACAAAATATTTTACATCTAATTACATTATTTATCATATAAAGCGAGTATATTTAAACTCAAGATTTATTTTTCACAGACAGGATATTCTATAAAATAACCGTATTACAGGAAATTGATCTAAGTCACAATAGTCTTATGTGGTCATTTTTATCAAAGATATGTTTCTTTTTTAATAATAAGATGACAATTTATATAACATCAACATCGATCATATTTGATATCAAAACAACTACGTAACACCGAATATTGAATTAAGTAGTTTATTATGATCATAGTTCTTTGACTCATATTTTGTACATGATTTATATAACTTACATTTTTTTAATTTCTTTGATGTATGTCATTGCAGTGACACGATGGATGCTTATCAAAATCAAATGAAACTACTTACTCATAACCTCTTGCTTATAATCCTTGAAACATTAGATGTCACACAAGTAGAACCTAATTGGGTTTTGTCAACTCATGACTCTCAAGTTGCACTTCAACTTAACTCATACCCATCTTGCCCTAACCCTAGGTTAGCCATCGGCCTTGCCCCGCACACGGATTCTCTCCTTTTGACAATTCTCAACCAAAATGGCATAAGCGGGTTAGAGATTTTTGTTGAAGGGCGAGGATGGAAGGGCGAGGATGGAGTCAGGTGAAACCCATTGAGGGTGCGTTTGTGGTGAATATAGGTGATCTCTTGCATATATTTTCTAATGCAAGGTTTCCGGTTGTTTCTCATCGAGCTAGCCATGGTGAGCCAATCAAAGCATCGGATATTGGTTGCTTACTTTCATGGACCTCCAGTTGAGTCTAGAGTGGTTTCATCTTCTAAGTTTTAGAAGCCTTGTTTTAAATCGTTGCTTGTAAAGGAATACTTAAGTTTGAAAGCGAAGCACTTCTTTAAGGCCTTGTTGTTAATTCGAACATAAATATAGTTTTAACTAGTTTGATCCTCCCGTGTTACGGGAGTTTATTTAACCTTTTGTTTTTAATCGTTTTGCTATTTTATAATGATTTATTTTATTTTTTTAACGTAGTTTTGTTTAATTTAATACATATATATTAGTTTGTTATTATATTTTTTAGCGTCTAGGTATTTTCAATTGAGATGTGTAGGTTTTTTAGATCTTTAACGAACAAACATAAACGAACACGAGCATGTTGATTTTTTGAATTGAACAAACATGAACACAAATATTTGTCTGATGAAAAGGGGATGTTGATGTAGTTGACGATGGTGAGTAGTATCAGAAGTTAACCGGCGATGGAGATGATAGACCAGCAACGGAGAACATGTAAAGGAGATAAATTAAATTAGGGTTTGATGATAAAAGTGTTTACCAATAAATATAATCTTATAACCCATTTGAGGGCTATTAGGGTTTGGTAAGACCCATAACCCGTGGAAATTATTCTTTGATGATTAAGGGGTTATTTCACAAATAAATGAGATGTTTTAACCCCTTTAAAGGTTATCTGGGTTTTGTGAGACCCATGACCCGCCAAAATTATTGTTTGATTATTGAAGAGTTTCACAAATAAATGAGACGTTATAACCCATTTAAATATTATTTGGGTTTAGTAAGACCCATAACCGCGATTTCGGTTCAAATGCATGAGAAACATCTATTTAGAAATCAAGCAATCTGGTGACTCTAGAAAATGGGGGGAACAACCTGAGAGCGACACATAAGATTTTATGGTAGGAAATTATATAGATAGTTGATGGTAGGAAATTATATAGATTGTAGGATTTGAAAAGCGAAGCATTTCAATATCTTTCTATGCGTTAAACCTTAAGTTAGGTTTGTTTTTTTTTGTTTTTGAAAATTGGTCTTAATTAATCTCAACTAAGTCCTGTTGACATATAACAGACAAACCTTTTCACTTGGCTCGTGACGGTTCCAACCAAAGGTGTGTATATTTTAACGGTCTGTGACTAACGGATGGTTAATTCCGTTAGTCTGTTGCTTACGTGGCATGTTTAGCGGACCATTGGAAAAAATGCATATTTAGTTGGTACTGTTATTTACCAATATGACATAGTTGGGATTATGAAAACCAATTTTCTTAAAAAGAAACAAATGATTCACGTAATTTTTGCCACATACATGTTTATTGAAAACTAGGTGTGCCATGTAACATTCATCATTTTTCAAACCTCAAAACCCAACCCGTTTTAAAATTTGATAATTTTTTCGATTTTCATTTATTAACAAAAAGATGAATTTACTAAGTATGTATGTTCATTATGATGTTTATGTTTATAATGATGTTTTATTATTTATGATGTTACAAAATTAATCCCAAGTTCCATTTCATGTATTTTAAACATAGACTCTTTTATCAGTTTCTAGAGTCTTCCTTGATCAACAAATTGGTCAAATGTTATTAAATTCCCTTGATCAAAGCCCCAAATACTAGCCTTATGACTAACTTTGTAATTAACTCTCTCTAGTATTGTTATTAACGATTCTTGGCTTATATATACCGCCTCTAAGCTTATGCAAAGCCTTTACCTCAACCCAATTCACATTTAACTGCTCCCATGCTAGTGGAATTTTGCTGAAGTCTTAGTTTCACTTTTAAAGCCAACCGTTCAGGAACTCTTTCTTTTTCGTTCATGTATCTATCCTCGGGTAGTTATTATTTTCTGTTTTATTAACACATTTTGATCATAAGCATGATATAAAAACATTGACATTCATGGTGACGTATCATTCTTTGTTGATCGGCTCATTTAAGTTCGGTTTATAAAAGCTTTATGTTTAAAAATAACTTTTGCAAACTAATAAACAAGACAAAACTTTTTCTCCCATGTCATTTCATTTTATCATTCAAAACATGTTTGACACAAACCCAACTACAAACCGAGTTCGCGTTCGGCAAAAACGAACCGCTCGTTTAAACCGTTTTCTTGAATGTTGTTCGTTTTGTAAACTAACCGAACACATTTAAATTAACTAATAACTAGTATTTCGACCCCCACATTGCGGGGGTTGTGAAACCATTGCCGATTACAAAAACAAAAATGAATGACATTTCATTGAACACAACAAACCATAGCTACAAACATACTACTCTCGTAACAAAGAGTACAACCGCCAATACAGAAGGTCACAAACAGCCATCGATGCATGTCAACAATATCCAACAAACAACCAAAAGACCCACACATGTTTGAACATGAGTGGTTAAAGAAGTTATCATAGCCACCCCCACCAAATACGGCCTAAAACAGCTGCCGTCAAAGATGGTTAAAAAGCTATTTTAAATACATGCATAGAAGACATGTGTAAAGGTAGATAAGTAAGGCACAACAGTCGTAAGCCAAAAAAGGCAAACAAATAAGTAAAAGTACAACATACTGTGTACAAAATTTCAAGCGGCAATGAAAAAAAGCTATAGTAAGTCCTCCTCAACTCAGTCCAACTTGAATCAATACACCTCCAATGAAAAACCCTGCAACACATTAATCTAAGATCCACATGCTAAAACTTTTTAAAGTAAATTCAATATTAAAATGACATACCTATCATGAATGCATACATTTACACTTCTATCAGATCTCAACAATCTGCAAACAATTTAGAAGCAATAACTCTTGTGATATCTAAATTCTCTCAATAAGAAAACTAAAAGAGAAAACATGTTGATTTCAACTTAACATAAACAATGGCCAATGGGATTTAAAAAAATGTAATTATATAGGAGATGGCGCAATGAAAAAATAGAGCAAGTTCGAAAGAACATTTTTAACCTACACCTGTGAATTAAGTCAAACATGTGGCTTTTGGTATATTGCTCATAGTATTCAACAACAAATCATTCTTCAAAAGAAAAGGGAACTTGCCCTCAACCTCACCATTGTAACAATGAATAAAAGCAGTTACACTAATTTTAACCTCAAGATAACCCATAGGGTTGAACCCACTTAGGTAAACGTGCTCGTCGTTTTAACCCGAAAGTGACCCGAGCCCATTTAGATTTTGTATTATGTCAAAAAAACATAAATGATATTCTATAGAAGTATACTTTTAAAAACTTAAAAACAAAAATCAGTAAGCCCATTTTGGTAAACGTGCTTGTGTGGTTTCCACCCGGAAGTGACCCAAACCCGTTTAGACTTTGTATTATGTCAAACACCAACAAACTTTTGTTTTCAATCTTATAATCATGTGAAATATCATTAAAAGTTGAAAATCAAAAATCAACTCCCCCGTTAACATGTTAATGATTAACCGACTTTGTCTTCTTTTAGACTTACTACAGCACATGGATTGCATTGATACTCAAAAACTTAAGCAACGGACGTTTGTAATTGGCAACAAATTACAAATCAACAAACAAATCTTGTTACCCTTTAACAAACTGAAAGAACTCTGGACTTACCTTGTTCTCAAGGTCTTTAATAACATCACCTACTATGCTTTGATTTAGCAATATAATATAAATATTACCACCTACAATTAATTAAAATAAGATCTGAAAAAATAAAGATTAAATGTAAAACACATAAAAACATTGGAAATAGAGAATTATGATTACACATAACTGAACTGATTACATGTTGTGTGATTAAGACCAGAAGATGCTATCTACGAAGGGTCGATCACAATACATTCACAATCATAGACTCAAAAGCCGAAGACAACGCTAACAAAAGGCAGCTGTGAAACACCCAAAATTAGCGCAAAACCCCATCTACAGCCACTATAAAAAAGTCAAAGCTCCACCACCACCATAAATCACCACCACCATAAATCACCACCGTCGTCGTTTAGGTCTCCAAATTGGAACCCGGCGACAGTCTTCGGTAGCCGCCTAGTCTTCCAAAATGGAAGCCGGCAACGGCCACCACCATCGCCGTCGCTTAGAGCTCCAAAATGGAACCCGACAACAATAAATAAATCACTGTCTTAGCTTTGCCAGTGCCACCTCCTAGGATTCCAAAACGAAACCCGACAACGGGCGTCATCGGAAGAGAAAGCAATGCATCTTTAGCAATGGAAAGTTTATAACCAATTTCAACGATTAAAAGCACAATCTCAATTAACCAACATATAAACAATAAAGTTGACTTTTAGCCACTTCTTTGTTTAGAGAATCAGTTTAAAAAGAATTAGAATACCTAGCATAATCAAATAGCCTAATGTCTACACCATCATCGCTGATCATCACCATGCCTAGAATAACTAATGGTGTACATAGTAACTGTGGTAACAAAAAACCAAAAAAATTAATGTATAAAGATTTCAATATAATCTCTATTCTAAACATCAACAATATAGACAATACGTAGAAGCTTTCAAATACAAAAGTAACCCTGAAACCCCCCCACCCCCCACCGCAATTTTGCACAACCGTGACTCGAAATAATAGACATCAACCAACAACACACAAAGGAGACAAACAAAACAATAAACGTCAACCGGCAACACAAAGAATAAAATTAAATGCACGCTAAACATAAAGAATTAGCAAATTAAATATACACTAAATTTTGTAAAAATCGTGACTCAAAAACGAACATCATGACCTAAATTTACGAATCTAACAACTGAACTAAGATAATCCACATTCAAAAAATTCACGCGGGGTTATTAACCAAGGCTCAGGCCAGCACACAACTGCAACATAGATTGCCACGCTCGAGACCAGAACATCATTACAACCATAAACAACAGAGAATATGACAGATTCATCAACCAATAGTCCTCCATAAAAAAATCCAAAAAAACCATCGAACATAACTCAATACAAATTTGTTAGATGTACCAGAAAAACCAAATAAGGCATTTCATCAAACACCTTGCATTTGTGAATAGAAAGCATACCAGTTTTAGGGACCAAATCAAACCATGAGTTCTTTCGACAAAGATTTCCTGAACAAATGACAAACAAAGCCTAGGGTTCCTTAACCAGGCAACACCATTGATAAGTCCACCACTACCATGTTGCTGCCACCAAGGGTTCCGAATTGGAACCCAGCAACGGCGTACACATGTGATTTAGAACTTATACCACAAAGACGAAGGCGGCCAAGGTGACGGCCAGTGAACCACCACACCACCGCCACATACCTTTCACAATCACCACTCCGCCACCACCAAGGCTTCCGAGTCAGAACACGGCAACGACAGAGTTGACATTAGATGAAGAAAGAGATTTCAGGAGGTGTTAAGCTGTACCGCTATTACGTGTAAAGGTCTAACCACGTGTAAATCTTAGAATAAAAGGTATATAATAATCTAAAGGTACACCATTAGATGCTCAAGATACAACAGGGTAAAGAAATTGAAACAATGAACAGTAGAAGTGTGAGTGAAGAGAAGTTTCAAAATTAATATATACATAATTATTATAACATATTCTTTTCCTCAGACTAAAATAAATTAACTTAAACCTAATAATTAATCTTTTTCCTTTCAACTTATAATAATAAATAAAAATATATATTTTAAACAAACTGTTCATTTAAGAATTATAAACCGAACATGTCGGACATGTTTTTCTTATTTTTCCTCCACCTCATTTTGATCCTAGTTATTATTTATTATATAGGGTCGCTCGTTTAACCGAGCTTTGTAGGTTCACTCGCTCAAAGCAATTTTTCGCTTATTTGTTCGTCTCGCTTATTTAACATGTGAGTTTCTCACACCCCTTTTTACTATTTCACATATTTTGTGGGCAGCATATATAACCTAGCAAAATAATTTATTTTAGCCTCATTGCCTCAAAAACTAAATTTCATACATAGACTTGTGTTTTAATTACTTGCTAAGTGTTACATGATTATCACAGTTTTTATGGTTGGTTGGTATCTCATCCTCATCCCCGTCCTCAATAAGTATGATCATATGCTCCCTTTACTATTTCGACTTAGTGTCAAATAGAAAATGGTCTCATTTGTACTTTTACATAATTCATCAATGCTTGAATTATCATACTTGTCACACCCTCAAAATCCACTAACGGAGTTTTACCGTCAGAGGGTGTGAACTAACAGGATCGGAATCATTAGTTACAATCAAACCATAAATAAAGTTTTCAAAACACGAAAACATTTAAGTGTAAATAAGTGCGGAAGCGTAAAATCATAAGCCAAGCGTTGCATCACGCAGGACGACTTAAAACCCAATAACAATAGTTTAAAACAAGTTTGCATAAACAGTAACGTTCAAATTAATGCATGATCCTATACCGCGCGCCCGCCTCGGCTACCTGAGAATAACATACTAAAAGTGTCAACACGAGGTTGGTGAGTTCACAAGTTTATATAAATAAAGCGCTTAGCGTTTTGCGTTTAGCGTTTTGCGTTACCAGATAGTGTTAAATCGATTATATATCTATAGGTAGCTAGCCTATAAAGCAAGTATTACTAAGTGTTCGACACCGAAGCTGACTGTTTATCATGTGCCTTGCCACCAGGTCTATCCCGACCATGGTAATGTGTTAGCCAAGATTACACCCACTCGACCTCCAGTCGAGTTTAGCGTTGGGTGGGGTTTGTCAAACCCAGTAGTACTACTCAACAATGACTCGCTATTTTCCAATACTAAACGGTTCGATGTGTGAAGGACTTCAATTATTCCGTTTGCCACTTAGCCTTTACAAGTGATATATAATTTCATAACAAAATCTAAACGCGTTTCGGAGTATGTTATCTCCCCCAAGTGAAAAGCGTTTAAAAAGTTTAAAAGGGGAAAGTGAAACTCACTGTTTGCGAAGAATTCCAAAAACAAGTCACCCAAGTGATGTGCGTCGCATAAAACCCTCACTAGCGTTCTAAAACAACAAGGAGATTTTCTAAGTGTTGGAACTATTATCGAGTCTCTAGACTCGGCACATAATTCCTATGCATAAAATACGTTTCGTGTTTCGTATGTGAATTGTCTGTGTCTCAACAAGCACATTAGTGATACGTTACGTGTATGAACAATTATTTACGTGTCAAGTATTAATAGTGTACATTACTAGCAATTATTCCCCGCAAGGGCAATTTGGTCAAAACATAACAATTATCTAGCAATTAGCACGTTTCATGTATTTTCACAAAGTTCAGCAGCTAGTTTCATCAAGACAGAATTCTACTTGAAAGATTACTCTATTCAAAAGATCATAGCATCTCAATTAATTCACCAAAAATCGTCACAAAAGCATACATGAATTAGGTTTCCAGAACATATTTTATTGTATTTTTATTCTACATAGATTTCTCACAATGATCAAAACATTACAACAAACTCACAGCAGTCAAATTCATGCGCAACAGAATGTTATTTGTTATTCCCGTTAAATAAAGAATCCAATTAATACAAGACCAATTGGGTTAGGTTCTTAACTCAACAAGTTAACTTCCAGAAGTGGAACCAACCCATTTGGTCTTGTAGTTCATGAGATATGATAATTACAAAACAATCTAACAGCAGGTCTCACAATTCAGATTTGCACTTCAGTTTTGTAAAATAATAAAAGTTAACTTTTACTTGTCCAAAAATTACAAACTTGGACTTTATTGAAACTAGACTCATCATAGTACCCTGTAGTGTTAACAACCTCGACCAATTTCCACATTAACATTTAGTTACAGTTGTCTAAACATAATTTACAATCTGTCCAGTACCTGTTTTGACCTTTAATCACATTTAAATCGTTTGACCAACCAAAACACCTCCAAATTAGGCGTGGTTGGACTTTCTGAAAACTAGACTCAGAGCACTACCTTGTAGACTCATAAATAGCTCAGTTTGCTTTTATAATTAGCAAGTTAAATGTCGTTCAAGTTTAACAATTACTGCTGTCAAAACTCAGCAAACACAAACAATCGTCTAACATGCATCCTAAGCATACGACATAACTCAAAACATGTAATAAACATTATTAATCATAAAAATCAGTAGTAACCCTCTAGGGTTTACAATCAATCAATGATTCATCAATCTTTCACCATTCAAAATCACATATGATCATCAATATCAATAACCAACACATAATCAATCATCCTCTAGCAATAATCAATCATAAGAACACTTAATACATGATATTCAATAATTAGGGTTTCATATTTATACCTTAAAAACGCAGAGACAACCAAGAGAAACGTGAGAGGTGCTTAGAAACGAGTGTGGGATGCTCCGATTATGAAGAACAAGATCAAAACAAGGTGATATATGTGTGTGTGTGGCTCCCGATCGCAAAGAGAGGGGAGGGGGGGGGGGCTGCCGATCGGATGTGAGGGAGAGAAAGAGATTAGGGTTTATTATTATTATTAAATAATAACATGTTACACATAGGTCCCTCAACTTTTAAATATTACTTTTCTAGCTTAAATTAACTTGTTTGCATCATGAGTTAGTGTTCTAACCAATATTATCACATAACACATAAGTCTAGCACATAATTATCACATAATTATTGTTTTGTTGTTTTTGTTTATTCACCAATGGTTTGCGTCAACTCGTTTGCGTCTCGGTACAATCCCGAAAGACTACACATGTAGTAATTGTCAAGCGTCATTTAAAACTCTATTTTAAATGAAATGAGATGTGTGTTATAGATCCAGTGATCTTAAGTTTGAATTGACGGAGTTTGAGTTAACGGAGTTAACCTGAAATTGACGAGTGTCACAATACTTCACTAGTACAAAATCGAGCTTCGGAGACACACAAAAATCATCACTGTAGGTAGTTATTGACGCTTTTTTTTCGCTAAATATGTCACCAAAGGTCTGGCCATTGTAGATGTTGTTTGGTGACACACAAAAAGTCGTGACTGTAGCATATAAAAATCAGTCACCATAGAGTAGAGGTGACTAAAGACCGGTGATTGTTGTTCCAATTTTATCAATTAATGTCAATATAAACCCTTTTAGTGACACATGTTTTTTTGGTTAGTGGCAATATATCAACAATTGGTCAAATGGATTTTTTTTTCAATGTGACGTTTTGCTTGAAATTGGTCACTTTACACTACGTTTAGTGTGACTATTGGTTGGTATTTGATCACAATTAGAAATAAAGTTGTTAATCTAAGTTGTGAATATTACATACCTTATAGTGACATAGCACAAATAAAAATGTGACCCAAAACGTTTAATATAAACTTGTCTTATTTTAAGTGTCACAGTTGTGTATCCTTTAGTCACACTAATTTTGAAAATTTCGTGTTACATTTCCATTTAGTGCCATATATTATGTAGTTACAAGACCCTAACACACTTGTTGTCACACTATTATTAAATAAATGCGAGTTTTTATGTATATTAGTGAAAAATAATTTTGAACAGTGTGACTATATGTAGTTAGTTATCACACAATTGTTAATCTAAGTTGTGACTATTACATACCTTCTAGTGACATCTCTTATTTTAAGTGTCACTGTTGTGTATCTTTCAGTGATACTATCTTTGAATATTTGTTGTTACATTTCCCTTTAGTGACATATGCTTCATAGTTACTTGACCCTATAACATACTTGTAGTCACAGTCTTTTCTAAAGACTGTGACTGTTTATGGGATGTAGACATTAATATTTAATAGGCAGTGATTATATGTAGTTAGTTATCACACAATTGTTAACACAAAATTTCCAATATATACCTTTTAGTGACACTTGTAGTGACACTATCTTTAATGAATGTGACCATATATATATATGTTAGACACAAATTATTTAGTAAAATGTGACTATATATAGTTTATAATCACCCAAATGTAACCTTTTAGTGACATATGATAATTTAAAATGTGACCAAAAATGAATTATAATTACATGAATATGATTGCAATTCACATTTAGTGACATTTGCGAAATAAGTATAATAATGGATAATATATAAATCAAACGATACAAAAATATTATTAAAATAAAATGAAATTCTTCTACATATTTATATAAATTTTTAAACAGGAGTAATTACAAATATGTATCCTAATCTAAATCTCACTAGTTGATTTAATTAAGCCGGCTTAGCTGCTGCATTAGTACTACTCCTGGTGAACTTTGATTTAAGATTATTCTACTGGTCCTTTTGTTTTAGGTTTTTTTACCTTTGAATCTCTTGGTTGATTCCGCCGTTGACCATCAACATGTTTAGTAGTTGTCCTGTTTGTAAAGTCGTTAACCTTTTGATTTTCAATTTGTTAATCATCCTGTGTCAACACCATTTAAAAAGGAAAAAAACACATAAGTTGTTTGAAAGAGTTTAATAATTTAAAGACCACTATAGAAAGTAATTACAGAAACTCACATCAATAATGCAAAGATCCTTCGGCCAAGGAACAAAACCGCCAACTGCATCCCCGACTGTTCGCGCATCAGGGATTTCATGAGGTAAAAATGCTGCATCTTGTATCAATCGGTCAAGTGACACTTTGTAGCAGTCGTCTTGGGTTGGAACTTTGTGACATGTTTATAGACCTTCGGACAAGTAAATCCTACCAGAAGCGACAAGGTTTCTCTTAGACACATTTGCTAGTCGACATTTGATAGTCTATAATATTTTTTGTCATTATATTATAAGTAAAAAAGGAAACAAAAATACAAAGACATTTTTGTAAAAGTACATACCCATTCTCCTTTTGGTGAAGGAGTATTTACCGGCACAGGTGAGCTTTCCACGTTCTTTTTAACGGATTTGAATGATTCATAAATAAAATTTTATAATTCCCACAATTAATTGATGAAGATTGTAAATTACTGAATTATTCAAAAAATAACTTACTTGATGGACTTTCTCATGTGTACAATGTTTCCTTTTGACTGTAGTAGAAGTGGCTCGGTCATTCTTACCGGAAAAAGTTTTAGTTTTTTTAAGTTGGCATCCACCTGATTAACTTAAAGACTGATCTCCAGGACCTGTCTCATTTTTCTGATCAAAGACTCATATTTTAAGTACAATGTTATAATAGAATTGAATTAACCAAAATAATATTAAAATGAAATAATAAGTTACTAGAGTTATGTTAACCTTTGTGGACTATTTCAGTTGAAGTATATGATCAGTAATGGTGTCGTCATTCTTTCGCACCGAATATGCAGTTTGATTCTTCTGGGACCCACTTGAATGAGTCAGAGACTGCTTTTCATGAGTTGTCCCAATGTCCTTGTCACACCCCAACCTACGGCGGAAATGCCGGAGCGGACTGATTGCTCACAAATTTTCAAAGGTTACTATCATGCAATATTAAAAGTTTCGATATCTATTAAATAAATTTCCAAATAACAAACATCCATGCAAAATTCAAATACACAAGTACATATATCAGTCAATTACAATATGTCTCATTAAGTTTTCCTTCTAGTATAAATCCTTAAGTGATCTTGTACTTCACATCAAACGAATACCTGCATATGCGTTGAAAATAATATAGTTTTGTCAACACAAGGTTGAGTGAGGAAAACACCAGTTCAAAGTATAAATAAAATATGTATTTGCAACAAGTCATATGCGAATAATAAAATAACCAAATGAGCAAGTATAACTGAAATGTCGAGAAGCACAAAGCTATAACGAATGGCGTATGATCATACTAGACTGAGATTATGTTAGACCTCTCCGAATGCGAAAGCATACAAAGCAAATAAGCATATAAACAAGTAAGGTATAAGTTGTTAACAAATAAGACAAAGTTGCAGTTTTAAGTATAAGTATATAATGAGAAATATATTTAAGCATATGTCCCCAAAACATTGAAAGCGGTAAAATAGGGGAATGTGGTACTTACCTCAATAGACGAACAAAGGTGAATGAGAATATTAAGAATGCGGGAAATCACACGTGAACGTTAAAGCATAGTAAAGAACAATGATAATACGAATACGTTTAAGTAAATGTACAAGGTTGATTTATGAAACACGATAATTAAAATTATTATTAAAT
Organism: Bidens hawaiensis; assembly: GCF_021521415.1. Classification (NCBI taxonomy): domain Eukaryota; kingdom Viridiplantae; phylum Streptophyta; class Magnoliopsida; order Asterales; family Asteraceae; genus Bidens; species Bidens hawaiensis. The sequence continues at coordinate 20,167 of NW_027501818.1, forward strand.
TAATATTATACTCCCTTTATAATCATCATTAATATAATATAATATAATATATAAAGATATATTATATAAAATAGTTAGTTTGTTAATCGTATATAAAAGAAAATATATCCTTTAAAAATATTACTAGTTTAATATATATATATATATATATATATATATATATATATATATATATATATATATATATATATGTATTAAAATATAAAGATTTGTTTTCATGTTATTATATATATGTATATATACGTATATGTTTACATATCCATATATACACAAGCTCAATACGTTAGAAAACATGTATTTACATAGTCGGTTTTTGATCAAATAACTTTACTTGATTATTAATATTAATAATATACTTAATAAATGATTTAAAAGGAAAATACATTAAAACAACAAAAATATCGGGGTGGTAGGGGGTCGAACCCGCGACCTGCCGCCCATGAACAAGAGAGTTAACCAGCTGGGCTATCCAACAACGTGCAATATAGCCCAGATCTGAAACTTTATAAACAGACACAGATTAAGCAGAAATCAAGAACAAGCCCTAATAATTACAATTGATCTATCCCGTAATTGTTAAACGAAATAAGGTTAGGGCTTTTGATCGTTACATGTTTGCGATCAACATACACAAATCAATTACCTCAGATCACGATCTATGAAGGGTTAATGACGAACGACAGTGGCGGCCAAAGAATGACGAAGAACGCGATCAAACAGACGGCTATAATCTAATTAATGTTGGGGTTAAGGTTGGCGACGGGTAGAGGAAGCTGTGTGGGAGTTTAATTGGAATAATATCAACGTTTATATAGAATTAGGGATTTAGGGTTCATAACGTGGGTAATAAGTTGCGGCTCATGATCTGGATCCTTCTAAACGCAATAAAACGAGGGTTTAGGATCGGCTGGGTGCGAATTATGGTTTAGGAAGGCTTAATTAGACTTTGGTTGATGGGTTTGGGCTCAAGAACAAACTAGGGTTTGTATTAAACGTTTTGGGTTCGGGTTTGGTTTGGATCCAGGTTCAAAAACGGGTTAAACTATATGATTTGGGCTGTAAATAAATAAATAAATAAATAAAGATTTAATTATATTAATAAAATAATCAATCTTGCTCCAGAAACGCCAATTATATTTATTTAATAAAAAGAAATAACCCGAGCATTGAACCGAGTCGGGTAAAAGTATATGTTCGAAACCTGAGTTGTTACAGTCTCCCCTACTTTAAAGAGTTTCGTCCCGAATTTAAGGAATATCATAACAACATTAAATATAAAAATACATAATACAGAACTTTAGATAGTTGAAGTAACGCTCCAAATGAAAATCTGATAAGGGCACTTACATATAGGATGTACCAGCGGCGTATCCACCATGTCCTTATCATCTTTGCATTCGTACCGTTGTCTCACTACTTTCGGTTCTTTATTATGACACACAACTATTCGGATCATGATTTCCATGCGAGGAATTTGGTAATTATGTATGAATCCATAATTACTTAGATCGTCGGATGGTCCCACATGGCTCGTCCCATTGTGTGGGTTACAAAACGTCTAAGTAAAACATGATTTTTAAGGGAACAAAGTTATCAAGGAGCTGCAATGGATTTTTAATAACACATCGCAAAAATATAAGTATTTGAAGAAGACATCACTTATGAAGGTAAAATAAATAAGATAAACGTAAACTTTAATAAACAATATATTTAAACAAAAGGAACTTCATTCATTATAAAAGATAAATAGTTCAAATGAGAAATAATCCAAGGCCATAAAGAGGCGTTACAACAATTAAGAAAATGACAAAATATTCAAGATAGATAAAGAGAACGCCAAAAGTTTTCACGGTCGTTGAGTAGCTTAATTGGCTTGACTTGAAGCACCATGAGGAGTTTCATGGGTAGGAGCAGTTGAGGTAGACTGGCTTGGAATAGCTTGAATAGGTTGGACTTGCATAGCAGGGGCTTGAGCAAAGTAGGCTTGGTACGCTTGAGCTTGGGGGTGCAGAGCTTGATAGTACTGGGTTAGGCAAGGTTGACTTGGATTTATGGAAGGGGCTTGCAGGACATGAGGTGGTTGAGTTTGGATTTGGTAAGCATGGGCCAAGTAGAAGGGTGTAGTCATGGCTTGGGCTTGATGGGCATGAATGAGTTGAGGGCACACATTACGAAGGTGGTTTGGGTCTCCACAATGATAGCAAGCACAAGTATTAGGAGCACCGGGTTGAGCACGTGAGGTGGCTTGTGTATTATGCGGGATACGAAAAGTGTTAGCAAGGTGGCCATAAAGGTTGCATTGGGTGCATAGCCAGCACGGGGTTTGGGGAGAGTGATGAAAGCTACACTTGGCACATAAAGGATGAGGACCAAGATAAGTCTTCTTGTTTGGGGCAGTTTTGTTTTGGTTAGAAGGAGGTTGGTTATTGGGTTGGTTAACGGCATAGGCTTTGCGCTTGTTGTTGTGGTTGTTGTTGCGGTGATTGTTGTTGTAGGAAGGTTTAGTCTCAGCTTCGGCATCAGAAGAGGAGTCGGTCTTATTCTTGTCGGGAGTAGGCTTGGAATCCTTGCGAGACAAGGTTCCATCCCTAACATGACTATCGGTGAGAGAGGCAGCTAGGTCCATCGCCTCACCAATGGTTAACGGGTCATGACTCATCACGACACCACAGAAAAGGATCGGAAGACCGCGAATGTACTTCTGAATGCCGCGAGTCTCGGGGGTTACCAAATGGGTCACAATACGGCTAAGCTCGCGAAACCGATTGGAGTAGGTAGAGTTGTCTCCACTATCTTGCTTGAGTTCCCAAAACTCGGCTTCAAGTCTCTGCAGCTCATGTTCCAGGCAAAACTCTTTCTTCATTGCTTCCTTAAGTTCCTCCCAAGGCATGGATACAACTGTAACACCCCGCAACCGCAGCGGAAACGTAAACGGGATGCAACAGACACCGCTGATATCAACCACATTGTTTATAAAGAAAACTGAATACATTAATATACTTCAAATTGCATTATCTTGTATTTCATTACCGTCTAGGTGTTACACGCATCATACAACACGATACACAATTCTATTTGTTATAATGTATCCTAACATCCTGCACGCAAATCTTACACACATCAAGCACTTAGCACGTAAGCAATCACTTCATCTTAATTGTACCTGAAAAGCACGTGAGAAAACGGGTCAACTACGAATAGTTGGTGAGTTTCACAATTTTAGTAAACCATGATAAATCCATATCATAATATAATATTATCTGGGGACACTGTTAACCCAGTACTGTACTCACTCCGGGGACAATGTTAACCCAGAAACACTTTTAGGAACCCCTGGGGACACTGTTAACCCAGTACTGTACTCACTCCGGGGGCAATGTTAACCCGGAAACACTTCTAGGAACCCCTGGGGACACTGTTAACCCAGTACTGTACTCACTCCGGGGGCAATGTTAACCCGGAAACACTTCCAAAGACATCTGGGGACACTGTTAACCCAGTCCTGTACTCACTCCGTACGATTCCCGTACAATCAAATATTTATAAATACACGCAAAATCCATGCGTTCAGTATGTATTTAAACATTTCAATAGTAACATGCTTTCCGCCCCGGGAAAATATTTGAAAACAATTCAGAAAAAGGGGCTCGTGAAACTCACCTTAGCACATGCAAGCAGGTAACAACAATCATTATCAATTAACGCGTCCAATCTGTAATATGATCCCTAAGATCGTTATTATACACTTATTGTTTATATAATCTTTTAACCGTATCAACTGGTACATCTGGGGACACTGTTAACCCAGTACTGTACCCGAAATACTTCTCCGGACTCAGATTGTGATGTCGTTTAGAGTTCAACAGTCAAATTTTCTATTAATTCGTTTTCCCCGTTTTGCGTGCCCAGCACGGTTATCCAATTTTATGTTTCAAACTGAGTTTGGTCGCACACGACCCGAAATTGTTGTTGACTGATAACTTAATTAAAGTGTTGAAATTATAGCTCGGTTTAGACGTCCCGTTTGGCCGCGGGACCCGTTTCCGTCTTTGGCGTACCGGAAACTGTTAAAATAGGTTAAAATTACTCAAACATCCGAATTATTTTCGGATGATTTATTTTTACTTGTTTAACTCATTCATATGAAAATAGTTTATTTTTAGGGTTTTTATACACCAGTCAGCTCGCTTAAGCGAACTTCACCGGTTTACGCGTTTTAACTTTAAAAGTTTGATAATTAGCACAAATACTTATCCGTTTACTCTCGGATCTTGAAATTTTGCACAAATCACTTTTTAACAGTGGGGATTTTTATAAAAATATTTTCAGAATTAATTCTTATATTTAAAATTTATTTATCTATTTTTAAACACCATTTAAACACTAAATATGTCGTAAATACCAAACGATCTTAGAAAAATCCCAAATTTTTCCTGGATGTCCCCTGCCATCCACAAAGTCCCCTGTAATTTTTCTAGAACCAAAATCTTCTTTTACATGTCATTTTTAATAAAACCGAGCTAGAACACCCTAGAACTCGTTTAACCAAAAATCCTACTTAGACTTCTCCAACTGACCTCAAATTTTGTGTGTGACTTATAAATGATATAAAAAGCTTATCTGCAATTTTCCAGAATTGTTCATAATATTTAACTATTTTTCACCATTTTTGGCCAAAACCAAGCATTAAATTCACCAAATATTCATCCTTTGTCCAAAAATTACCAAAAATTCACAGAACTCTTATTTTCATGTGTAGAACATCCCTGTAAAATTTCATGACCTAACTCTAAACGACCAACAATCTGTCCAAAAACACATACACCGAGATAAACCGAATATACCTTTCGTTTTCCGCCACTACAAGCTACAAACTCGTCTTTCCGCCTTATCTACCACTAAATACAGAACCTACATCCAGCATACCACAATACCAAGCAAGTTACACTCACGATCAAGCCTCTTACACTATAGTTTCGGTTATGATTCAAAAACAAAGATTTAAACCGTAAAAATTCGTTCTTGGTTCGTTTAACTCCTTTCTTGGACCAAGATCCCTTGTATAACCCGTATACATCACTTGATCATGCAAGAATTGGTTTTCATCATTGAAACCTCATTTTCTTGCAATTAAACTCAAGAAACGAAGATGAACACGTAAATAACTCGACTTTTACCTCGGTTTTTCTTGCTCTAAAACTCGGTTTTTAGTTCATCTAGTGGAAAGAGATGAAGATCATGAAGATGTTGGTGTAAAAAAAAGAAATGAAAGGTTTGGGGAGGTTGGTATTCCGATCGGCCTATGATGGGGGGTGGGGTGGGACCCACCTCTTCATTTTAGGCCACATATTCCGATTCCCGTAATCTGGATAATGTTTTGGATAATCTGGTTCAGTTCGTTTTTCGGTTAGACGTTTAATTCGGCTTAAAACGAGGCTAAAACGGTCGTTTTTCGGCTAAAAATGAAATTTATATAAAACCGATTTAAAAAATTAAACCATGACATTTATTAACTTAAAACGTCATATTGTTAGTTATTACGCATCTTTTTCGGCTTGATCGATCGTCTCTTGCTCGGTTTGGTATTAAAGGTTTCGTTTAACGTACCGACGTACTATTAAATCGAAATCCTTTTTCTGTGCCTCAATCCACTTATCCCGAAGCTTTAATACTTCGTAACATCACTAAATACCATATATCTCGTCTATAATTGAACCCTCGATTCATTCGGGTTTCAATAACTATCGATCGTTTGATCGCATATTCAATACGGTGAATTATATATTCACGTACAATCAATACAATGAACCATGTATTCTCGTATAATTACCATGGTAACTCATGTACCCGACATTACATATGACGTAACTAACGTCTACCGGTTAGGGTATACCTGGTTTCGTCGGAATCGTTACATTCTCCCCCCGTTAAGAAATTTCGTCCTCGAAATTTTACACGCCCACTATCTCCTTTCGAGAGAAAGGTGGGGGGTTTTTCCTTCAGAATTCACCCTCGCGTTACCAAGTATAATCTGGTCCTCGCTGTGAATTCCACTTAATCTTAATTAATAAAGCTTGGTATGTCCACACTGTTTAGTTTTCCCGTCTACTATCTCTACGGAATTAGTTATGATATCAAGCATGTCTTCTATGAGTACCTCTATTACTAGTACTTTCGTTGCCTAATCGCTTAGGCACTTTTCAATCCGTATACATGGCAAAACATCATGTATAGTACTTAGCCCCTGGAATACTTTAATCAATAAACTAAGTGACCAATCATGGAGATTGTTCTCATGGGGTCCAATATATTAAGAAGCTATTTTCGGTTTTGCCAAACCTCATATCACCTCTCTCTAAGGTGATGCCTTAAAATGCCTTGTCACCTCTATTCAGTGACAATGGTTTCCTTTGAACGTTGGCATAAATCCTTTGCCAATCACGCGCTGCTTTCAACTTGGCTTAAATATTATAAATCTGATTGGTTGTTTCTCGAATCAATTCAAATCTTATGGCTTGATTGACGCCCATTTTCAATTTAACAAATTGGTGATAATTACTTCACCCATAGAAAGCTTCAAGCTCTCGATGCTTCCTTCCCCGCCTTCCAATAATGGAAGTAGGATGACTATTTTGATCTGAGATCATTGAAAATGGTACTCCACGACGAGATACCATTTCACCATCATGAATTTGGGCGAGAATTCATTGTGATAATCGTCATAGATTGAGATGAAATGCGAGGATTGGTTAATCGATCCGCGATTAGCCAATTTACCTCATGCCTTTGATATATCATGAGAATTTGCGTCCCGAAATCCATTGCAATTTATTCCCACTATCATTGAAGAATTTTTTTGTCGTTGTGGTGTTCCCAAGGGTTTTCGGTATGCAGCCTTATCTCTTGCATAACTTAAATTTTCACCAACATACGTAACCATATCTTTCTCCACACTCGGTCATTAACAAAATCCTTTCAGATATTCGTATCATCAATAGTCCAATCCGATCCCGGATGTATGGAATATTTCGATCTATGCGCTTCGTCCATGATTAATTCCCGAAGGTCATGGAGGGTCGGGATCCAAACCCGATTTTTGAAGTAGAGAATTTAGTCCACGCGCTGTTCGAAATTCTCCTCATTGCCGTAAGGTTCCTTCTTTTCCAATTGTTCCTCTTTCAACGCCTCACGTTGAGCGACTCGAATCAGGTTCAAAGGTTCGACTGGACTATCATCCCCAGCACTCGCACTTGCAATGGCTTAACCCGATCTTTCTTTCTCAAGACATCGGCTACGACGTTAGCCTTGCCAGGGTGATAACGGATGTCACAGTCATAATCGCTTAACAACTCGACCCATCTTCGTTGCGTCATATTCAGTTCCTTCTGATCAAATATGTGCTGCAAACTTTTATGATCGGTGAAGATGGTGCACTTCGTATCGTAGAGGTAATGTCTCCACATTTTAAGTGCGAAGATAACCGCTCCCAGTTCTAAGTCGTGAGTAGTGTAATTTTACTCGTGTACTTTTAACTGTCGGGAAGCATAGGCTATAACCTTATTATACTGCGTCAACACGCATCCTAACCCTTTACACGATGCGTCACAATACGCGACAAAACCATCATCTCCATCGGGGAGACTTAAAATCGGCGCTTGGCACAATTTTAATGGTTTCTATCTTATTTGGATCTTTGTGAAATCTTTGTTGCTTTACAACATGACCAAGGGATTATGCCTTCTTTATTCAAAATTGCATTTCGAAAACTTCGCGTATAGCTCCTCTTGCTTTGAAACTTCCACAATTTTCCTTAATCGTCGTTCGTGCTCTTCTTTACGTTGCGAATATATCAAAATATCATCAATGAATGTTATGACAAATTTGTCAAAATAAAGTTTACAGACTCGGTTCATGAGTTCCACGAATGCTGCCGGCGCATTTGTTAGCCCGAAAGGCATAACTAAGAATTCATAATGGCCGTAGCGAGTCCGAAACACTGTTGTTGCAACGACCTCCTCTTGGATTTTTCATTTGGTGATAACTATATATAAGATCAATTTTTCTAAAGATAAATCGCCCTTTGCAGTTGGTTAAACAGATCATTTACTTCGAAGAAGTGAATACCTATTCTTGATCGTCACTTTATTCAATTCTCCCTAATCAACACATATCCTAACACTTCCGTCGTTTCTTTCCCAAATAACACTGGTGCACCTCATGGTGACTAACTAGGTCGTATGAATCCTTTATCCAACAATTCTTGTAACTGATTGGATAATTCTTGCATCTCGGACGGTGCAAGTCGGTAGGGTGCTTTAGCAACAGGACCAGCTTGAGACATTAAATCGATTCTGAATTCGACCTGTCGGGTTGGCGGTAATCCAGGAAGTTCTTCTGGGAAAACTTGTGGAATTTCGCGTACCATCGGGATATCTTCTATATGTTTTCTTTTAAATACTTTGGCAATCGCGTTTGTTAAATAGACCACGTCTTCTTGTCATAAATATTATAACATCTCAAGATGAGATTAGAGTGGTAACATAATATCGTACACTTTTCTCTGTATCTAATCGCTTCATCGTCCGAAAGAGAGCTTCTAATCATCTTCTTTTCCTATTTGATCTCAGCTTCATGTTGAGTTAGCCAATCCACGTTAACTATTACGTCACAACTTCTTAACTTTACTGGTCGTAGGTTATTAAGGAGAGGTTAATCGTTCAGAATAATAGGACAATTCCGAACAATTTAGTTAACCATTAGGGATTTACCGTTAGCGATTTTACCGTATGGGGTTCTATAGTTTCACTAATCAGTATCTTTCCAAATGATAGGAGGTTAGCAGGAACTAACTTCTATCGACGACCGTAAAAATATCGCTGAAGTCTATTGATTTAAAACTACAACGTACTTAATACCACTTTTGGATCATGACGTGCTTTATTTGAATTACTCACAAAAGCACGGCTCTTTGCTTGATCAGAGGTTGATGCTTGTCATGAGGTTCATCTTCCAACAACACCTTGGTTCAACTTTGGGCAATTTCTCTTGAAACGTTCTGTACTGCCACATTCATAGCAAGTACAACTGTTTGGCATAATTTGATTTATTTGGATGGATTGTTATTGAAGTTGTTGGGTTCGGAGTGGTTGTACACGAATGGGTTGGGGTTGCCGGTTCACATGGCTTCAATTGGTTCTACAATTGGGGCATTACGCCCATTTTTACCACACCTGTGGCCTACTATCACTCGACATTCTTCTTCCTACCGATAACCATATTTTCCACATTTAGGGAAGGACCCTTCATGCGGTTCATGTTTTCAAACCAGAACTAGTCTTAGTATAATTCTGGGTTGTAGGACATGCCTACTTATTCACAAGTCTATCTTGCACTATACCTTTATCATTTCTCTTCTTTAATACTCGACGTCTCTCCTAACGTCCTTCCAGTCCGCTTCCCATAGAGTCAAATATATCAATGCTGACTGGTGACACAACCCTTCCAAAGGTTATATATTTTACAGGATTGACTATACTCCTTATCGATGGAGTTAGTCCCCAATATTGCACTCACTTCGCTTAGTTTCAGGAGTAATTAGCCATGTTACCAGACAGGACAATTCCTTCAAACGATTAGCGTTTTCTAAGTGATCAGCAAACAACATTCCTATCTTCCATAGTTCAGTTTCCAACCTCTGAACTTAATTACTCGAATAAAAGTGCTCTAGCACAAGAATTTTAAATTCCGACCACATCATCTGAGCAAAAATTTTCTAACTATTATTTTGTACCATCGTGTTCCATCACGATACAACATAATCTACCAACATATCTGTAGCATAGTTCACTACACAATGTTCTAGACTCTTACCAATATCTTTAACCATTTCGATCTTTTCTATCCACTCGCTAATCTATTCCTCCCTTTACCATCAGTAAACTATTAATAATCCCCTTAACACAACCGATAAACATATCCTTCATACCGGATCTAATTCATTACGACTACTATTCATGTTTAGTTTATAACTAATACTTGTAGTCATAATAGCATTCGGTGGGACATTATCACTCTTAGTAATACCACTAAGAATTGAAATATTCATAATCATGTGATTGCTCGATCTATAATTCTGCGATCACATTTGCATCAACACTAGCAGTGATCTGTGATACTACATTCGGTATCATCATCTGCTATCTTTGAGCAATCAACCGAATCATATCAATCTCCATCATTGGAGTTACTCTTTTTATGTCATTCTGCCGTACTCATCCCGTACGCAGTAATCAATACTAATCTCACCGTATAACTCGTTACCAGTTCAATCATAACAGCAGGTACACATACACACCAAATATTATCATACATATTACACATACCAGTATCTAGTATATACGTCCCACAAGTATAATAACATATGGACTTAACCTGACGTCGGTTAACTTTTAAATACGCTTCATAACCCTTGTCACCAACTGACATCGAGATCTTTCTCAACAAAGATCAATGTTTAATATGCTTGATTTCAATATCCTTCTGTATGTCAGCATAACCGATACCTGCTCACCGTGAGCACCAAACGATTACATACCACGGAGTTATAATATCCGTGTTTATTCGTATATCCGGCATACACAGTATACCTCCTACGAACGAACAACCAACTATGCTATAATGATTCCAACACTTCTTTGTGTATAGGTAATCATTCTATTCGAGCATACATGGGTGTAGACATCTAACGGATGTAAGGATAACATAGGGAGTTGCAAGGTTCAAGGTAATTGCGCAACATGGGTTGCCTTCAAATATTATTAATTACTATTATGGGAAACTCTACACTTGCTCAGTCAATGTCCTCAGGCGTTCTAGGTTTGCTAAAATCGGTAATTCTCGATCTGATGTTGGTCTGTCTCATATGTTTGTGAGTGAGCAATACATATATATATATATTTCTATATATTATTTTATTTATTTATTTATTTATTTATTTACTCCTTTACCTTAATGGAATAAGAATGGGTTCAGGTACAGGTCCATCCGTACGTGAGGGTCGGCGGTGCGGGTGAACATAGGGGTTATTAGGATATACGGTGCCGGTATTGGTAGGGTAAGGGATTTATCAATTTTGGTTGGGAGTGACGGTTACTAGATATTTCTGGTTACTGTCAAACGGGAGATCTAACTCGGTACTAACATAACTATTGCCCGATAAGTCAGACTTATCATCAACCGATGCTCTAGAAATTTTCAGCATCCTCAGTACTTTTATTATTTCATCCCCCGGTTCCTTATCCGGGTCCTATTTCTCAATTCATGTACCCACAAGATATGTACATCTATATATATACACATTAGCACACATAAATAATATTATATACTTTACACATATGTTGCCATTTTTACCTATTAATGTACCCCGTGACTTCCCCTGAATTCCCTCGTGCGGACAAGTCTGTTATTATGTTCCGGACCATAACAACTCACTTGTCCATCCAAGTTCATCCAGACCTCGTCACTATAAATTATTAGTTGATATTCAGATCCTATAATACTTGAGCTACTGGTTATATTTTAGGTATCTTTTAAAGACATCCTAATTCTTTTATAACCAATGGCTCTGATACCAAGTTCTGTAACACCCCGCAACCGCAGCGGAAACGTAAACGGGATGCAACAGACACCGCTGATATCAACCACATTGTTTATAAAGAAAACTGAATACATTAATATACTTCAACTTGCATTATCTTGTATTTCATTACCGTCTAGGTGATACACGCATCATACAACACGATACACAATTCTATTTGTTATAATGTATCCTAACATCCTGCACGCAAATCTTACACACATCAAGCACTTAGCACGTAAGCAATCACTTCATCTTAATTGTACCTGAAAAGCACGTGAGAAAACGGGTCAACTACGAATAGTTGGTGAGTTTCACAATTTTAGTAAACCATGATAAATCCATATCATAATATAATATTATCTGGGGACACTGTTAACCCAGTACTGTACTCACTCCGGGGACAATGTTAACCCAGAAACACTTTTAGGAACCCCTGGGGACACTGTTAACCCAGTACTGTACTCACTCCGGGGGCAATGTTAACCCGGAAACACTTCTAGGAACCCCTGGGGACACTGTTAACTCAGTACTGTACTCACTCCGGGGGCAATGTTAACCCGGAAACACTTCCAAAGACATCTGGGGACACTGTTAACCCAGTCCTGTACTCACTCCGTACGATTCCCGTACAATCAAATATTTATAAATACACGCAAATCCATGCGTTCAGTATGTATTTAAACATTTCAATAGTAACATGCTTTCCGCCCCGGGAAAATATTTGAAAACAATTCAGAAAAAGGGGCTCGTGAAACTCACCTTAGCACATGCAAGCAAGTAACAACAATCATTATCAATTAACGCGTCCAATCTGTAATATGATCCCTAAGATCATTATTATACACTTATTGTTTATATAATCTTTTAACCGTATCAACTGGTACATCTGGGGACACTGTTAACCCAGTACTGTACCCGAAATACTTCTCCGGACTCAGATTGTGATGTCGTTTAGAGTTCAACAGTCAAATTTTCTATTAATTCGTTTTCCCCGTTTTGCGTGCCCAGCACGGTTATCCAATTTTATGTTTCAAACTGAGTTTGGTCGCACAAGACCCGAAAATAGTTGTTGACTGATAACTTAATTAAAGTGGTGAAATTATAACTCGGTTTAGACGTCCCGTTTGGCCGCGGGACCCGTTTCAGTCTTTGGCGTACCGGAAACTGTTAAAATAGGTTAAAATTACTCAAATCATCCGAATTATTTTCGGATGATTTATTTTTACTTGTTTAACTCATTCATATGAAAATAGTTCATTTTTAGGGTTTTTATACACCAGTCAGCTCGCTTAAGCGAACTTCACCGGTTTACGCTTTTTAACTTTAAAAGTTTGATAATTAGCACAAATACTTATCCGTTTACTCTCGGATCTTGAAATTTTGCACAAATCACTTTTTAACAGTGGGGATTTTTATAAAAATATTTCCAGAATTAATTCTTATATTTAAAATTTATTTATCTATTTTTAAACACCATTTAAACACTAAATATGTCGTAAATACCAAACGATCTTAGAAAAATCCCAAATTTTTCCTGGATGTCCTCTGCCATCCACATAGTCCCCTGTAATTTTTTCCAGAACCAAAATCTTCTTTTACATGTCATTTTTACTAAAACCAAGCTAGAACACCCTAGAACTCGTTTAACCGAAAAGCCTACTTAGACTTCTCCAACTGACCTCAAATTTTGTGTGTGACTTATACATGATATAAAAAGCTTATCTGAAATGTTCCAGAATTTTTCATAATATTTAACTATTTTTCACCATTTTTGGCCAAAACCGAGCATTAAATTCACCAAATATTCATCTTTTGTCCAAAAATTACCAAAAATTCACAGAACTCTTATTTTCATGTGTAGAACATCCCTGTAAAATTTCATGACCTAACTCTAAACGACCAACAATCTGTCCAAAAACACATACACCGACATAAACCGAATATACCTTTCGTTTTCCGCCACTACAAGCTACAAACTCGTCTTTCCACCTTATCTACCACTAAATACAGAACCTACATCCAACATACCACAATACCAAGCAAGTTACACTCACGATCAAGCCTCTTACACTATAGTTTCGGATATGATTCAAAAACAAAGATTTAAACCGTAAAAATTCGTTCTTGGTTCGTTTAACTCCTTTCTTGGACCAAGATCCCTTGTATAACCCGTATACATCACTTGATCATGCAAGAATCGGTTTTCATCATTGAAACCTCATTTTCTTGCAATTAAACTCAAGAAACGAAGATGAACACGTAAATAACTCGACTTTTACCTCGGTTTTTCTTGCTCCAAAACTCGGTTTTTAGTTCATCTAGTGGAAAGAGATGAAGATCATGAAGATGTTGGTGTAAAAAAAAAGAAATGAAAGGTTTGGGGAGGTTGGTATTCCGATCGGCCTATGATGGGGGGTGGGGTGGGACCCACCTCTTCATTTTTGGCCACATATTCCGATTCCCGTAATCTGGATAATGTTTTGGATAATCTGGTTCAGTTCGGTTTTCGGTTAGACGTTTAATTCGGCTTAAAACGAGGCTAAAACGGTCGTTTTTCGGCTAAAAATGAAATTTATATAAAAGCGATTTAAAAACTTAAACCATGACATTTATTAACTTAAAACGTCATATTATTAGTTATTACGCATCTTTTCGGCTTGATCGATCGTCTCTTGCTCGGTTTGGTATTAAAGGTTTCGTTTAACGTACCGACGTACTATTAAATCGAAATCCTTTTTCTGTGCCTCAATCCACTTATCCCGAAGCTTTAATACTTCGTAACATCACTAAATACCATATATCTCGTCTATAATTGAACCCTCGATTCATTCGGGTTTCAATAACTATCGATCGTTTGATCGCATATTCAATACGGTGAATTATATATTCACGTACAATCAATACAATGAACCATGTATTCTCGTATAATTACCATGGTAACTCATGTACCCGACATTACATATGACGTAACTAACGTCTACCGGTTATGGTATACCTGGTTTCGTCGGAATCGTTACAACAACCAAGTCAGACCCTTGGTTATTCCTCAGGGCATTCCACCAGATGACAGCTCGACCCTCGAACTTGCTCGAGGCGAACTTAGTCCGTTTGGCATCCGGACATTCACGGTGGATGAAAATATTTTCCGTCTCTTCAAACCATTGCAACAATTTGGTGGCGTTCTCCTCACCAATAAAGGATGGGGGTTTAGTGCTCAGGAAGTTGCGGAAATCGGAATTGTTCGGTGCGGCCGAAGTAGCAGATTCATTGGAGTTGAGGATTTGGATTTGAGCGATGATTGTGGGCATTGCAGCAACAAATTCCTTTGTGATTCTAGTGGCCAAGCGGCGATCGCGTGAACCGGATAAACGTTGGCTATGACGGTGTTTTCTTAGAGACGACATTCTATAGGAAAAAAATGAGGATTTATAAGGGGAAGGATAAATTGAGGAAACCATAAGAATAGTAAAATGTATAATTATGTGGAAATAATAATGTTGTTTTAAGAAGTGAGGGGATTTGCACCATAAGATTAAATGTAAAAGATTATAAGATGAAAGGGGTACATTGCTTAAATAGTTGTTAAATGATGTAGTCAATAGTTTAATGTGTGATGACTACATAAGGAGTTAAGTCAGTTTAAAATTTATTTGTTTAAGTTAAATTTAGATTAAACCAACAGAATATAAATTGTGTGTTGGCCTCCCATGAGCTTTCCAAGGAAATTTGAATGGCCCAACGAAACTAACGATTAAAAGCAACTGAGTTGGACATCCCATGAGCGCTACATGGCAATTTGATTGTCCCAACTAATTAACGAATTAACAATGCAATAAAGTTTGTCGGCCCAATGAGCGTTACATGGCGTTTTTACCGAGCAAACTAAATAACGAACTATCGAAATAAAAATTGGGTAGTTGGAGTATCTCGTGAATCACCACATATGATGACTCCAACAAAAACGTGAAACAAAGTGAAAAATGAATAGTTGGGATCCCCGACTAACCATTTAAAATAACGTATAAACCCATAATCGGAAGGTTACCGAATTTAAGCCTCGAACCACCGTGAATTTGGTTTAAAAATATTATAAGGAATGCAACCACTAATGTGGTCACGGTTGACAACTTAGGATGTCGGTCATATGGCATTTATGGGTCTCGCTCGGGTCCATAGGGTTGAGTACTGTGGTCAGGTTATCACCCAGGTAAGGATTAGCGTCTTACCTTTGGTTCTTGGAACCGTTTTGCCAGTGCCCAACTCACAGTTTCTCTCCCCTAAGGTGAACGAGCAAAAAACAATAGGTGGGAATTCTTAAGGAATTTCCCAAAAATAAAATCAATCTACTTTTCGAAAAGTTTTCCTTGAATGTTGAGGCATAGCCTCGGAGTTTGTGTGTGTGTGCATAACAATAACTAATAAATAATCATTAAATAATTATCTATGAAGATGTAAGCAATTTAATTTAAACACATAAAGGTAAACAGATAGGCACGTATACCGTTCCTAAACATCTGTCTAAGGCAATTTCTAACGACCTATCTTAAACCTTCGGCTCTGATACCAATCTGTCACACCACAACCTACGGCGGTAATGTCGGGGCGGACTGATTGCTCACAGCTTTTCAAAGGTTACTATCATGCAATATTAAAAGTTTCGATATCTATTAAATAAATTTCCAAATAACAAACATCCATGCAAAATTCAAATACACAAATACATATATCAATCAATTACAATATGTCTCATTAAGTTTTCCTTCTAGCATAAATCCTTAAGTGATCTTGTACTTCACATCAAACGAATACCTGCATATGCGTTGAAAATAATATAGTTTTGTCAACACAAGGTTGAGTGAGCAACACACCAGTTCAAAGTATAAATAAAAATATGTATTTGCAACAAGTCATATGCGAATAACAAAATAACCAAATGAGCAAGTATAACTGAGATGTCGAGAAGCACAAAGCTATAACGAATGGCGTATGATCATACTAGACTGAGATTATGTTGGACCTCTCCGAATGCGAAAGCATACAAGGCAAATAAGCATATAAACAAGTAAGGTATAAGTTGTTAACACATAAGACAAAGTTGCAGTTTTAAGTATAAGTATATAATGAGAAATATATTTACGCATATATCCCCAAAACATTGAAAGCGGTAAAATAGGGGAATGTGGTACTCACCTCGATAGACGAACAAAGGTGAATGAGAATATTAAGAATGCGGGAAATCACACGTGAACGTTAAAGCCTAGTAAAGAACAATGACAATACGAATACGTTTAAGTAAATGTACAAGGTTGATTTATGAAACTCGATAATTATAATTATTATTAAATTAATATTATACTCCCTTTTTAATCATCATTAATATAATATAATATAATATATAAAGATATATTATATAAAATAGTTAGTTTGTTAATCGTATATAAAAGAAAATATATTCTTTAAAAATATTACTAGTTTAATATATATATATATATATATATATATATATATATATATATATGTATTAAAATATATAGATTTGTTTTCATGTTATTATATATATGTATATATACGTATATGTTTACATATCCATACATACACGAGCTCAATACGTTAGAAAACATGTATTTACATAGTCGGTTTTTGATCAAATAACTTTACTTGATTATTAATATTAATAATATACTTAATAAATGATTTAAAAGGAAAATACATTAAAACAACAAAAATATCAGGGTGGTAGGGGGTCGAACCCGCGACCTGCTGCCCATGAACAAGAGAGTTAACCAGCTGGGCTATCCAACAACGAGCAATATAGCCCAGATCTGAAACTTTATAAACAGACACAGATTAAGCAGAAATCAAGAACAAGCCCTAATAATTACAATTGATCTATCCCGTAATTGTTAAACGAAATAAGGTTAGGGCTTTTGATCGTTACATGTTTGCGATCAACATACACAAATCAATTACCTTAGATCACGATCTATGAAGGGTTAATGACGAACGACAGTGGCGGCCAAAGAATAACGAAGAACTCGATCAAACAGACGGCTATAATCTAATTAATGTTGGGGTTAAGGTTGGCGACGGGTAGAGGAAGCTGTGTGGGAGTTTAATTGGAATAATATCAACGTTTATATAGAATTAGGGATTTAGGGTTCATAGCGTGGGCAATAAGTTGCGGCCCATGATCTGGATCCTTCTAAACGCAATTAAACAAGGGTTTAGGGTCGGCTGGATGCGAATTATGGTTTAGGAAGGCTTAATTAGACATTGGTTGATGGGTTTGGGCTGAAGAACAAACTAGGGTTTGTATTAAACGTTTTGGGTTCGGGTTTGGTTTGGATCCAGATTCAAAAACGGGTTAAACTATATGATTTGGGTTGTAAATAAATAAATAAATAAATAAAGATTTAATTATATTAATAAAATAATCAATCTTGCTCCAGAAACGCCAATTATATTTATTTAATAAAAAGAAATAACCCGAGCATTGAGCCGAGTCGGGTAAAAGTATAAGTTCGAAACCCGAGTTGTTACAGTCCTGATCAGATTAGCATGTTTAAAGTACAATTGATTAATTGACTATATTTATAAAAATATTATAAGAATGAAAAAATATGTTACCGAAGTCTAGCTATCGTTAGCAAGATGATTCTGATTTCCGATCACTGTGTTGTTAGGTGAAGCCTCATTGTTTTGAAATTCAGCTAAATGATTTGTCGAATTGACCTAATCAAAGAAGAATTTAAACTACAATCTTTGTATAGACATATTCGGTTTTGTCACCACCTGAATCCCCTGAATAGCAAGGCTAGATAGTAATGCTCTCATGTCAGCTTTTTTTTATCAAACGCATTTTTCATCAACATAAATTCTTCACCTTTTTTCTGTCTTTCTTGTCTCTCTTTTTCCTTTTCGTCTCTCTCAGACTGGACCATAAGTTGAAGCTCCTGTACTTGTTCTTTCGTCGATCCTCTAACTCGTCGTGGACCGTGAAGTTATATATAAGACTTTACTCCAGTTCCCACCCCTCGTACGCAACCACATTTTTCATGGCCAAAGACAAGTGTCATGGCATCCTCGCCTTGATCAACCTTCTTCTCCCCAGCACTGATTTTTTTTTCATTTTCCAGCTACACAAAATAATATGTAAAATCATTCAACTTCAAATAATATGTAAAATCATTCAACTTTTGCAAGACGGTATGAATAAATTAAAGACAGTCTCCCGAATTCACTAGTTGCTGTACAAGCGTTTTAACCTCCTCATCTTCTATTTCACCATCTTTGTTTTGGCGGGCTTTATACCACATCAGACACGGGAGGGAGGTACATCTTTCTCAACTTCGTTGTGTGCAAGCTTGTTATAATTTATAAGAAAAGTGCATTAGTAATAAATCACATAATCTTTTTTTTAAGTCCTAAGCATCTAGTTAGGGAATTTTTAAAGAATAAAACATTTACCATTTTTTCTTCAAGAGAAGCATATCCACCTCTTCCCAACCGGTGGTTGTAACGCGACTTCGCATGAGCTTCCTTCCTTAATGAAAATTAAATCCCACATATGTAAATTCTTAATTAAATTTTATAAATACGAAAAATATGAAAATTGATGAAATTATATATGTTGATAATATTTAGAAGATCAACCTATACCTTGAATTTGTTGGATTGTGTATACGCGAAAAAGCTGTCCTAGTGATCTTGGTTAAGGATTATTGTCCGAAACCGTCTTGGAATTTTTACTAACTTCTCTGGTCTTCCTAGGTTGGGGTTTATGTCCCATTTATACACCCTACTACTAAATCTTCTTAAGAGCAAACCGAGAAGAATCATTACAACCTTCATATTGTCTTCGTCTACTTCGTAATAACGCTAAAATAACAATTACAATTAGAATGGAATATAATGTATGCAAACAAATAATTGATAAGCCATTTTACCGTAATCTCTTCCTACAACTTATCCCTTAGTTCTTTGGATGCTTCCTTCCATGTAAGAACATGACATTCATTTTCTCCCTGACCAGATCCCCTAAGAAACTCACGAATTTTGATCTGTACTTTCCACTCAACTTGCCAAACGCATCGAACTTGACTTTATGTTTTTTTCCCACCAGAATTTGTGTAGGCACTTCGCATCTTTGGCAGTCTGGTCAATCCCCTTTTCTTTTCATCTTTGGCATCATTGACTTTATGTTCATTCTCCTCATCTGAGGGACTCATATCAGAGTCGCTCGTATCATCATGAAATTCTTCATTAAATCGGTCTTCCAATTCATCATTCTCATCATATAATCCTTTCAATTCCATGACCTACGACACAAACTAACATGCAAATGAGAGTTGTTGATTGCAAATAAACAAATATACAAATCATCACATGCATTGATAGTTGTTGATCGATTCATACCGAACACACAACCGATCAATAGACATATATAAATCATGACAAACCTTAGTAGAAGAAGATGATTTGCTTGATGAAAAATCTGCGTATTTATGAAAATCTTCAATCGAGTTCTAGAACAGAAACTGCCAACAGATGTTGAATGAATCATTATGAGCATGTTTCCGTAACAATAGGAGTGTAATGTGTTCATGGCGGCAATGTGAAATTTTCAATTTGAGTTATTTTATATTTAAGATTGGTTAACGGCACCAATTTGAATCCTATTAATATTAAACAGTCATCATTAATCTAGATTTGAAAATTTGTGAGGGAACGATTTTGAGAAATTTGAAATTATCGTCGACCCTTTAGTTTCAGGCTGTGAATAATTATCGTTATCTTTTATATTGTGTTTTTGAGCAGCTAAATAAACCTATTCATAATGTTACTCTTATAAATACATAATGTAAATTTATATAGCGAAATTCTGACCGACCCCAATCTTTTTTTATTACCGACCCCAATCTATTTTTATTACCGACCCCAATCTTCCTATTGTCATTTAGTTTTTAAGAATATTAGCTAACATTTTTTTAAGAACTTTAATTCAAAAAAATATATAACAAAAATAGAACTACTTATAATTCTATAATTAGGAGTTGAACTTAACTATTTAACCAAATCTAATTCCAAAATAAATTGATCCATTAATTAATAACATGGCCTTTTAACCATTTAATTAACCCAAATAAAAGTTCCAATTGTTTAAAAAATAAGTCATTCTTATCCGACCCGACCCGATATTTAACAAATCTGAATTCGATAGGCATTTAGCTCGACATTTAACAAATCCGATTGAGAATAATAGAGTCCAGTTGGGGATAATAGAGTTCAATTAGGTATAACAAAGTCCAATTGGGGATAATAGAGTTCAATTGGGTATAACAAATTCCAGTTAGGGATAATGGAGTCCTATTGAGTATAACAAAAAGTCCAATTGGGTATAAAAAAGTCCAATTGGGGATAATAGAGTCCAATTGGGGATAACGGGGGTAATAGAGTCCAGTTGGGGATAACAAAGTCCAATTTGGTATAATAGAGTCCAATTAGGAGAACAGAGTTCAATTAGGGATAACAGATTCCAATGGGGGTATAACAGAGTCCAGTTAGGGATAACAGATTCCAGTGGGGTATAACATAGTTAAATTGGGGATAAAAGTGTCCAATTGGGGATAATAGAGTCCAATTGGGGATAACAAAGTCCAATTAGGGATAATAAAGTCCTAATGGGTATAACAGAGTCCAATTGGGGAGAACAAAGTCCAATGGGGGATAACAGAGTCCAACTAATTGGGTATAACAAAGTCCAATTGGGGATAATAGAGTCCAATTGGGGATAATAGAGTCCAAATGGGTATAACAGAGTACACATTGGTATAACATAGTCTAATTGGGTAGAACAGAGTCCAATGGGGATAACAGAGCTGGACTTTGTTATACCCATTTGGACTTAATTATCCCCAATCAAACTCTTTTATCCCTAATTAGACTCTATTATCCCCAACTGGACTCTATTATCCCAATTTATGTTTGTTCCTTTAAAGAATTTTAACTGCTATGTTTTTGTTCTATTTGTTATAGTTATTAAAAAATTGAAACCTTTGTTACATAATACTAGGGGTGGCAATCTTGACCCAAGGGTCAATTTGGGTTGTTTTAAAAATCATATGGGTTGATTTGGGTCATAGATTTTAATAAGATGGGTTAAAATGGGTCACTTGAAATTCCACCTTCTTA
This sequence comes from Bidens hawaiensis, assembly GCF_021521415.1. Classification (NCBI taxonomy): domain Eukaryota; kingdom Viridiplantae; phylum Streptophyta; class Magnoliopsida; order Asterales; family Asteraceae; genus Bidens; species Bidens hawaiensis. The sequence continues at coordinate 41,996 of NW_027501818.1, forward strand.
GTTTCGGTTAAAAAACCTAAAACGTTTCCTCCATTGTCCTCATTAAAAAAAACTCGACCCTAACCCGTTCTGACTCATGGCCCGTTTCAACCCAACCCAACCCATTTTCCACCTCTAATACGACTATATATCCTTGCCAACACGGACAAGGCATGTTCGGTTCGTTTACAACCCTAATCCACAACTGGACTTTGTTATGCCCATACCCATCTCATTAACAATTTATAAACACATCACACGTAGGTTCCAAGTCTAAACCTATGTGATAAATACAAAGTAAGGTATGTATTATTTCCTTCTTTTTGATTTGTATAATAATTATGTTTTTCGATTAGTTGAAAAGAATAATTACTTGTTTGGTTTAAGTACAAGTAGAATAATTATGTTGTTCGATTAGTTGAAAAGAAAGTAACTACAGAACTTCATACCTAAATAAATATTGTGAATTTGTTTAATGTGGTGATTTCAAAAATGGACAAGTTTTGGATGGCAACGAATAGAAACAGAATGGTTTATATGGATGGAGTTCTAAGTTTTATAGATTATGCCGTCAGCAATTTAAAGAAATCGAGCAATAAGCCAATAAAAAAATTCTGTGTCCATGTCAGACTTGTTTAAACCACATATAACTCAGTTTGGACGATGTGAAACATCACTTATTCAAACATGACATAGATCAAAACTATACCATATGGTCTAAGCATGGAGAAAAGGATGAGCCCCAAATTAGTTATCCTGTTTTGGAAGACATCTATGAAATGCACACAACCGATTTTACATCGGAATTACCAACTGATGCCGCCCAAACAGTAAATATGGTTGAAGCTACAGAAGAAAACTTCACGGATGATCGTGATTATGCAAAGTTCGTAAAATTATTTGAAGATGATGAGAAGCCACTTTACAAAGGTTGTCCCGACTTCACGAAGTTGTCTGCGCTGGTACAACTTTTCAACATGAAGAGAAAGTACGGAGTTTCGGATAAATGATTTACAGAATTCATTCTTTCCTTTAAGAAGATGCTACCAGAAGGTAATGAAATGCCTAGTAGTTCATATGAGGTTAAAAGAACATTCAAAGCAATGGGGTCTGGTTATAACAAAATACACGTTTGTATTAACGACTGCATTCTTTACAGGGGACTGTATGAAAAATATGAAGTATATCTCACTTGTGGTAAATCAAGATGGAAGGTGGATGATATTAAAAAGGTAACATATAATAAAATTCCAACAAAAGTATTATGGTACTTTCCCATAATTCCACGGCTTAAATGACTTTTTCAGTCACCGACGATTGCATGACATTTGAGATGGCACACAGAAAGTAGAATAAAGGACAGTGTTTTACGTCACCCGGCAGTTTCACCCGCATGGGCTGCTATGGATGACATATATGAATTCATTAAACAAGATCCAAGAAGTTTTCGGCTAGGAATTGCAGCTGATGGGGTGGATGTTAATAGAGGAAATCGACACCACAGTGTCTAGCCAGTTTTAGCTATCATTTACAATCTTCCACCATGGTTGTGTATGAAAAGGAAGTTCATCATGCTATCGTTATTGATATCGGGAACACCGGGTAACGATATTGATGTTTTTTAGCACCGATGATTGAAGATCTACAAAAATTATTTGATACAGGGGTAGACACATACGATGCATATGCCCGAGAAAGGTTTACGCTACGTGTTGTTGTCTTATGGACCATAAACGATTATCCCGCCCTTGGTACACTTTGTGGTTGTCCATTTAGTGGCTTCTTTGGTTGTGTAGTTTGTGGTAAAGAAACAAATTGTGTTAGACTTATAAGATCAAATAAACAAAGCTATGGTGGTCATAGATGGTATATACCTTGTGACCATTCGTTCAGAAAGAAAAAAGAAGGGATTCGATGGAACACAAGAGTTTTTAAGTGAACCAATACCTAAGAACGGGGTAGAAATATATAATGAGATGCAATATTGTATAAACATTTGGGGTAAGGGCCACAAGAACAATGCATCAGACATGTAACAAGCTTCGAACGGGAGAGGTGGGAAAATAAAAAAACAAAGGGTAACAAAATAATCAGATACTACAGAAGAAGGAAGCCACGCTAAACCCTACTGGAAGAAATTTAATATTTGGCATCGGAAACTTAGACATTGGCGGTTTAATTTTGTTAACCCTTGTATTGATTTTATGCATATTGAAAAGAATGTGGCAGAGAGTCTAATTGGAACACTGTTAAACATTCCGGGAAAGACGAAAGATGAACTGGAGGCTCGACTTGATCTGGATGATATGCACTTAAGGCCAGAGTTAAAACCTAAGAGAGACGGCACAAACATTAGGCTTCCGCCTGCGAGTTACACATTAACAACAGAGGAAAAAGACAAGTTTTGCGATATGTTGTACAAGTTAAGGGTCCCACAAGGGTATTGTTCAAATTTTGCTAGTTTGGTTAGTCTAAAGGACAAGAAGCTAATAGGACTTAAATCACACGACTATCACATGCTTATGCAACAGGTTTTGCCCCTTTCAATACGATCTCTTATGCTAGAACCCACAAGATATGCTATAATAAGGTATTGTTCTAATTTTTATATTCATATCACCATATCACTCCTTAATTTTTTGGTAAGTTGGAATAAAACATGTGGTTACGTGACCGTATACTTTTTTATTTCAGGTTTTGTTTTTTTTTTCAAATCAATTTGTAGCAAGGAGATCGAGGTTGAGGAGGTTGACAAATTGGAGGCAGATTTGTTTGTGACATTGTGCCTTCTCGAGAAATACTGCCCTCTATCATTTTTTGATGTTATGGCTCATTTAACCGTGCACATTGCTTGGGAAGTTAAGTTATATGGTCCCGTATGCTTTCGGTGGATGTATCCATTTGAAAGGTGTATGAAGGTTATTAAGGGGCACGTGCGAAACAAAAATAAGCCATAAGGATGCATTGCTGAAAAGAATGTTGCTGAGGAGTCAATTGAGTTCTTCAATAAATTCAAAGAAGACTTGAAGACTGTTGATATTCCTAATAGTTTGAGGAACTCGATTGAAAATAAGAACAGAGAAAGTAATAAAGACGGAGTCCCACTATCAACAGGAAAATCGTTGGACGACATTTCTTCAGATATGTTCGTGAAAGCACATTTCTTTGTGCTGCAAAAAACATCCGAAATTGTTCTTTATATCGAGTAAGTATTATGTACATAATTATATTATTTTATTTTATACTACACGGTGTATATAAATTCGTCAATATTTATTTACAGTCGGCACATGACATTTCTTGAACAACAACATCCTGACAAGAAAACAACATGATTAGAGAAAGAGCACAACTTAAAGTTTGGTATGTGGTTACGATATGTGGTACGTACGTATACTACATATTTCATAACGGCCTTACTAGTTAAATATTTATTATATTTGATCACGTGGAATTGAAGTTTACCCTTGTAGTATATATGTATCAGGTTGAGAGAGAGTTAGCGGAATCACAAGAAAGTATATCAGAGACTGTAAGGTGGATTTCAGATTGACCAAATAGAAACTTATTGAGCTACGAAGTCTATGACATCAACAGGTTTACATTTCGTACAAAATCTCGAGAAGGTAAAGTACACCAGAACAGTGGGGTTAGTGTACATATCAAATAGTTTGATCAAACTTTAAAAATCAAAATTGGATTCATATAGTAGATTGTATAATTAATAACCCTTCATTTATTAACTACATTCATTACGCAAAACGCGAATAGAAAGGATGGCGAAATCGTGGTTGCATACACTAGTTATTCACAAATCAAACTACTTATAATCCTATTTTGAACAAAAATGGGCCCAAATTATCGTGTTTTAAACAAAGGCCCAATTAATAATCTTTTAAGCAAAATGGCCCATTGAAGAATATAATTTAGTCTTTATCACACATTAAATTTAAAATTGTCACTAAAATCACACCTAACTAATTAGTAAAATTGTTACATCCCTAATAATGAAAAATTATAATGTGGATAATACCGATCAATAAAAACAAGAATTATTTTTAGAGTCACTATTGTTTATCCTTTTGTCACATTATTACATAAATACATGACAACACACCTTTAGCCACACTCTTTTGTAAAGAATGTAACTATGATTATAAACTACTAAGACAACACTAACGTTTCCTTAAAGAATGTAAAGAATTTAATGGACACATGTCAACTATAAAGTACTTATACTTCACTAACATTTCCTTTGTAATGAACATTTAGTCACACCTAAACTAGTCTTATACTAGTGGAGGTTTTGTTGTCACGTATCCCAATGCTGACCGACAAACTGGTTGTTCGGTATTAATAAGATTGCCTTTATATCTTTTTGTACTTAAAATGGCACCGGCATATTATTTTGTTCATATCTGTTAGTTTAGACTTCTCTCTGGGTTTTAATTATCAAGGTAATTCTGTTGGTATTTATATTACATGCATATGATAGTCTGGAACTGAGTGTTTGTAAGCGGGACTGTTTAGATAAACAGTTTGAAGCATTAGTGTGTATCCATTGTTGTGTGTGTTAACTGTGTTGATTTTTTTTGTTACAGATGAAGATTACTGATGTATAGGAAAATGGCATGGAAGATGATAAAGTGTTGATTTGGTCATGGATTTTCAAGGAAAGGACGAAAGGAAGATCACAAGATTTCGGTTCAAGTCTAATATTCGCGAGTTGGTGGATTATATATCATAATAGCATCTGTCCGAATCTCGGAAAGATGATCTGAATCTATGATGGTGTTTCCGTAAAAATTTTATTCACCATCATTATTATAGATTCGACCGAGGTCGACAGACCGGATCTTCGGATGCCTGGGGTGTTGCCAAGACATCCATGGGTAATTTAATATATCCAAATTTTCAAGTTAATACGAACGAGGTCTACTATATCATTAGTTAGGATAAATCAAGTTTAGGAATTGAGTTTGTAGTTTAGGTCTAGCATTATCCAAGGGGGAGTTTGTTAGAGCACTTTTGTCTAATGCTAAGTCTAGTGAGCTTAATGTGTCATTTTTATTTTCTAATGGGCCAAACTGTCAATAGATGAAAGTATGTAAAGTGAAACGTATAAGTCTAAGAGCGTATAAGCTTATACGCCCGTATAAGCTTATACGGAGCCTGACCTTATACGTTGTCACTGTTCATCTATATATAGAGCAAATGTTGATTTTTGTAACAGTCTTGATAGTTATTCAGTTTGTACTCTGATTGTTATAATCAATATACTGAATGTTAAGAGTGAATGTGTTGTGACTACTTTATGTTATAATTCCACTATACCATATCGAATAGTAAATATAAACGTTTCGGTCCTAACGATTACGATTCAACGTACATGATGTTTAGCATGATGAGGATCATGTTCCTACAGGAGTTTAGTACGGTGATTAGTCATAAGAATGAAAATGTATTGCCCCTTGTAGACAAAAAATATTTGGGGAAGGAATCTCGAGATGACTATTACCGCAAAAGACGGTCGGGATTTAATTATACGTACTAAGGTATGCATTTCTTTCTTGATAATCTACTGATTCATTTGTTAAATCTGAAACGTTAAGTTGTCAACATGCACATTTGTATAAGTGTAGCTAACTCTTACATTTAATTGTATCAGGCACAAGTGGACCCTTTTTGATTATCATGGCAACATCATTTCAAGAATCAATACATCATCAGGAAGACGTTGACCATTGGCTCGCATTGTTACTTAATATTAGACTAGTATAATGTAGTTGTAATTTATTATCTAATATTTTCTCATTATTTGTTAAGTCTCATTATTATGTAATATTTTCTCATTATTTGTTGAATCTCATTATTATGTAAATATGCTTAAATTTGGCTTTGAAGGAAATGATATATAAAGCTATTTATAAAGCTGATTGAAAGTTATAGGGACTAGATCATCATGGCCAGATTTTTGGTTTACAAGGTCGCTGTAATCGTGGCCTTTCATCTCCTGCCATGTACACATTAACCTAAGTGATTGATTTTTATCATAATTACCTAGGAAGTATAAAAGACAATATTTAATTGACAACAATCTCTTATTTTCTTCATATAAAAGACAATATTTTATGAAATTTTGAACCATAAAATACTAACAATAACACAAAGACATCATTAGTATTAATTTTTAGTCACCACTACTAAAATGAAATATTACCATATTAGACTTATAGTGACATGTTTTCCAATTATCCATGGTAATGCTTTATTTATAGCAACACATTAAAATAGGAGATGTGACCGAAAACAACTTACTCATCAAAAACTTAGTACCAAACATAGAATGAGTTGTTACGTGATTATTTTATCTTAACAACATCAGGCCAACCATTAACATAAATTAATGCTATATCAAAGCTAACTTTCATGCATATCATTAGTAACTATTAGATACAAAAAGTTAATGTATTATCACATGTAAGTGATCAAAATATATAATCTTATATACACAGAAAATATCTAAATCAAATAGCTCGTGAAGAGTGATTGGTCTTGACTCAAGTTGAAACTGACCTTCACCCCACATCCAGCAAGTTCCCGTCCAGAAAATCGCCCCACTTATGAACCTTGTAACGATACGATTGATAATTCCTATCATTACGCCAAGCAAATGTTTTAAAACCCTCCATGAATCACCAAGTCGGAATTGAATTTGAAGTTCCTCGACTTGATGTCGAATTTGTTCACAGATGCAACAGGTAGTTGCTGCAATATTGAAACAAAATTTCAGGTATAAATTAATTTGTTATACAATAATGTTTTATTGAAATTATAGTAAATAAGAGAATAGTTATGTAAAACTAAAGTAAAACATAAAACAGATTGCTTAATTAAAAGGTGTAGTCAAAATTTAAAGTGTAAATTAACTTACCAAAGAACCCTTAAACACCCTCTTGAAGGTGTAATCGAATTCCAGCCCTTGAAAATTCATGTTTTCTTCTAGAGTAAATCCAAAAGTACATGCTGTTTTGGACAAAAATCACTCAAGGATAATGTATCCAAATTCGTTTAGTGAGGATTAGTGCTATGGTGATGAAAACAAGTATGTATCGATTGCAAACACAAACACACGGATTTGTTACGGGGAAAAGCCCTTGATCTGGTTCGGATCGCCGGCACAAAAACCCCGGGTGATGACAAATCGTCTATCACCACTTTATTAATAAAAAAATCGGGTTACAATTGTGGAGATTATGATCAGTGATACAATAATTCTAAGTGTGTGAGCTGTGATAGAGAGAATGCTCAGGTGTGTGTGTATACAATGTGTCCTCTAACTGATCAATTATCTCATGTTTAAATAGAAAATAAAAGATAATAACTCAATGGAGTTATTAATAATAAAGACTATTAACTAATAATCCCTAAAAATCCGCCATGTCTTCAATATAAACGTAACAACCACTTTGACCACGTGCTCCATCACTCAGGCTGCGAAATAGGGGGTAGACCAGGTCTCTTAGCCGTTACATCTGTTAAATATATTGTTATACACAGGAAACAATCGTTAATAAATAATAAGCACTGAGGATCCTTGATCCTGACGGGATCTGACTAAGGATAACTGATCCAAGACCATATGCCAGGATAACGTATCCACAATGTCAAATATCTGTGTACTAACAATTTCCCCCAAAATGGCGGTTGTGATAAGATCACAGCTGTCATTTTGCCTTTGAATTCATTTTTCCTGCAAAAACATATGAGATTTGACAAGCTGGATATAATTGTCATATATCTATGTAGTTTCGTTGAAAACTTCCATTCCGGCTGTATATCCTTTTCCCTGCAAATCATGAACAACTAGTAACACCTGTTTAACCCGGGTGGATGGTCCATTTTTATGAATGGTGAAATCCGGGTTAAGATTTTTGATAATTGCAAGTAAGTTTAATAAATAGCATCTTTTAACTATCTGTTGATTGTCTGTTTATTTTGAAAGTTTGTCTGACATAGCTTTAGACTTGTATAAAGTTTTGAGAAATATTCTTTAGTAAAAAGTTTTTAGGATAAAATAAACCAGGATCTTAAATCCTTATAAAAATAGATTGAGAATAATGAATCCTTATATCTATGAAAATAAGAACTGAAATCAAATAAGTGTAAACCGATAAACAGAAATCATACCGTAAGGTCTGGTTAGACCTAATTTACCATAAGTATTGATCCTTTTGCAATCCTTCTAAAACTGAATTAAAGGATTTTGAATCCATAAGTATTGATCCTTCGGTGATCCTCAGAATCAAATTTATGATACCTGATGCAAATAACTTATGATATTATCTGGGATTAAACCCAATAAACTGGGGACAAGCCCATAAAATAAACTGGGGACAAGCCCGTGCAACTGGGGACAAGCCCGTGTAATCTGGGGACAAACCCGTGTAATCTGGGGACAAGCCCGTGAACTGGGGACAAGCCCGTGTAATCTGGGGACAAGCCCGTGAACTGGGGACAAGCCCAAATGGTGTTAAACTGGGGACAAGCCCAAAAACTAGGGACAAGCCTAAACTGGGGACTGGCCCAAGGATACAGATGTCAACTGGGGACTCGCCAAAACCGAGATTTAGCCCAAACGTGAGTGACGTGAAAACACCAAAACCTTAGCTAACATGAAAATGTTAGAAACCTTTGTCTTGAGATAACGTTTTCACGTTATAAACCGGTGGTATGTTACGTCTACCATAAATCGTAGGATCCTCCATATAGCCGAAGACAACGAAATTGTCAGCCACTAAGCGTGTACTGGTTCCGCTGCCCGGACTATACGTTGGATAGCGTGCGCTCCAGGCGAGAGTGTAGAAACTCTAATTTATAATAAAGGTGAAAACCTTTAAACCTTGGAAGATATGACCATCGGGGGTCATATCCAATCGTGGGCTAGGCCAAGGAAAATAGTAATGTCCCTTAAGTGTGAGGGAGAGGTGGCCAACCTCTTAGACATTGAACCTCTTATTGAAATCTGCATTGTTACTTAAAAACTTGGAAAAGATAACTGTTAAGAATGCATAATCCTTAAAATAACAAGAATATGAAATGAATAAGTGATCAGATAGATATTACCAATTTTATAATCCTTGATCCTAGATGGATGCTTGATTTTCGAATGATACTAGATCCTGACTAGAAAAAATACTTCTTGAGATTGATAGCATTCCATGCTCTTGGTAACTTGTTGCCTTCCATTGTGAGCAAATGATATGCCCCCTTTCCTGCCTCCGATTCGATAAGATAAGGACCTTCCCACTTGGGTGCTAGCTTTCCATCTGCCGGGTTGGTTGTGTTTTGGAAGGCTTTTCTCAATACCAAATCTCCTTCTTGAAATCTTCTGATCCTTATATTTTTGTTGTATGCCCCAGCTACCCTTTGTTGATATGCTGCCATTCTGATCTTAGCTAGGTCTCTGAGCTCATCAACATTATCTAGATCTTGGAGAAGGATTTCATTATTGGCCTCAGGATCACAGATGCTTGTTCTAGCAGTAGGAACCACCATTTCTGTAGGGATTACAACTTCTGATCCAAACACCAATGAGAAGGGTGTTTGACGTGTTGCATTCTTAGGTGTTGTTCTATCAGCCCAAAGAACATAAGGAAGTTCTTCAGCCCACTTTCCTTTCTTGGATCCTAGCTTCTTCTTTAAGTTGTTGACGATTATCTTGTTGCTTGACTCTGCTTGACCATTGGCTTGAGGATGAACTGGTGTAGAAGTGATCATCTTGATGCCCCAACTGTCACAAAAGTTAGTGGTTCTTTTCCCGATAAACTGGGAACCATTGTCACAAACAATTTCAGAAGGGATACCAAATCTAGTTATAATATTTCTTTTAATGAAGGATATAACTTCCCTTTCTCGGACTTGCACGAATGCTTTTGCTTCAATCCATTTAGATAAGTAGTCTATCATAGCAAGCATAAAGGCCTTTCCGCCTGGTGCCTTTGGTAGCTTGCCTACAATATCCATTCCCCATTTCATGAAAGGCCATGAAGACGATATAGGATACATAGGTTCTGCTGGCTGGTGAAGAATGTTTCCATACCTTTGGCAAGCATCACACTTCTTTGAGTATTCCATAGCATCCTTCTTCATTGTTGGCCAGAAGTATCCAGTCCTAAGTATCCTGGAGAATAATGCTCTCCCCCCCTGTGTGGTTGCCGCAATCGCCTTCGTGGAAGTATTGAAGTACCTCTTGTATTTCAGGATCGTCAATGCGTCTCAGATAGGGACCTGCAAGAGATTTTCTATACACAATATCTTGTAAAATAATGAATTGTGATACCTTTAATCTGAAAGCTTTAGGATTTTCCCCTGTAGGGATCTCTCCATCTTGTAGGAATTTTTTGATTGGAAGGATCCAAGATCCTAATTTTGAAGAGGATGGACGGATGTTCTCCTGTGCAATCCACTGTTATCTTCACGAATTCTTGTTCTCCAATTGCCGGAGACAATATATGAATGATGGGTATCTTTACATCATCCGGGATCTTCAACGATGATGCTAAGTTTGCTAAGGCATCTGCCCCAGCTTCTTTTCCCTTGGTACCTGTATTATACTAAACAATTTGAAGGATTCTGCCAATTCCTTCACAATTTCTAAATATTTGACCATATTCTCACCTTTCACAGTATAAGAACCATTAAAGTGGTCAGCTATTAACAAAGAATCTATATATATTTGAAGATACCTGATCCTCATTCTTTTGGCTAATTGCAAACCTGCGATCAGAGCTTCATATTCTGCCTCATTGTTAGTGGCTTGGAATGCACATGCAATGGATTGGGGTATTATGTCCCCCCGTGGCGATTTTAGTTGTGACACTCGTCAATTTCAGGTTAACTCCGTTAATCCAAATTCCATCAATTCAAACTTAAGATCACTTGATCTATAACGCACATCTCATTACATTTAAACTTGGGTTTAAATGACGCTTGACAATCACTACACATGTAGTCTTTCGGGATTACACCGAAACGCAAACGAGTTGACTCAAACCATTGGTGAACAAACGATAAACATCAAAACAATAAGTATTTGATAATTATGTGTTAGGCTTATGTGTTATTTGATAATTATGTGTAGAACATTAACTCAAGATGCAAAAAGCTATTTTATGCTAGAAAAGTAATAACTAAAAGTTGAGGGGCCATTGTGTAACATGTTATTATTAAATAATAACAAAACCCTAACCTCTTCCCTCCCCTCCCAAACCCGATCGGCCCCCCTCCCTCTCTTCTTGGCCGCCGTCACACTACACACACATACACACAAGGATTTTCAAGCTTTTGGTTGAAGAATTAAGGTGATAGGAAGGTATTAACAACTACTCTATGCATTCCATATGTTTAATTTTGATATTAAATGGGTTAATCAAAACCCTAATTCACGAAATTGATAATTTAGATGAGTTAGGGTTTGATTATATGCTTGATGATGAATTGCTAATGAAATTGATAACTAGTTGTGTTATTGTTGTTTGTTAATCATTGTTCTTTGATTTTAAACTTTCAAGAAAAACCCTAAATATGTGTGTAATGTGAGATTGATATGCATGGTTGGTAAATATTGTGTCTAGAGTGTTATATGCATGGATTATGTTTCATAGATTGTTGTTATGTTGAGTTTTGATGTAAACTGGTACTGGAAAGATTGTTAAGTTTATGTTTAGACGACTGTAACTGAATGTTAATGTGGTAATTGGTAGAAATTATTAACACTACAGTGTACTAGGTTGACTCTAGTTTCTATAAAGTCCAAGTTTGTAATTTTTGGACGTGTAAAAGTTAACTTTTATTATTTTACAAAAGTTAAGTGCAATTCTGAATTGTGGGGTCTGCTGTTAGGCTGTTTTGTAATTATCATATCTCATAAACTACAAGACCAAATGGGTTGGTTCCACTTCTGAAAGTTAACATGTTGAGTTAAGAACCTAACCCAGTTAGTCTTGCATTAATTGGATTTTTCATTTAACGGGAATAACAAATAAATTGCTGTTGCGCATGATTTTGACTGCTGTGAGTTTACTGTAATGTTTTGGTCTTTGTGAGAAAACTATGTGGAATAAAAATACAATAAAAATAGTTCTGGAAACCTAACTCATGTGTGCTTTTGTGAAGATATTTGGTGAATTAATTGATATGTTATGATCGGTTGAATAGAGTAATCCTTCAAGTAGAATTCTGTCTTGATAAAACTAGCTGCTGAACTATGTGAAAATACATGAAACGTGCTTGTTGTTAGATAATTGCCATGTATTGACTAAATTGCCCTTGTGGGGAATAATTGCTAGTAATGTAAAATATTAATACTTGACACGTAAGTAGTTGTTCACACATGTAACGTATCACCAATGTGTTTGTTGAGTCACACACCATTCACAAACGAAACACGAAACGTATCTCATGCATAGGTATTACGTGCCGAGTCTAGAGACTCAATAATAGTTCCAACACTTAGAAAATCTCATTCTTGTTTTAGAACGCTAGTGAGGATTTTCTGTGACGCGCATCTCTTGGTTGACTTGTTTTTGAATTCTTCGCAAACAGTGAGTTTCACGTTCCCCTTTTACTCTTTTAAACGCTTTTTACTTGGGGGAGATAACATACTCCAAAACGCTTTAGATTTTGTTATTAGTTATATATCACTTGTAAAGGCTAAGTGGCAAACGAACCAACTAAAGTCCTTCATAACATCGAACCGCTTAGTATTTGTATAATAGCGAGTCATTGTTGAGTAGTACTACTGGGTTTGACTAACCCCACCCAACTCTAAACTCGACTAGAGGTCGAGTGGGTGCAATATTGGCTAACACATTTCCATGGTCATGGTAGACATGGTGGCAAGGCAATTGATAAATAGTCAGCTTTGGTGTCGAACACTTAGTAATACTTGTTTTATAGGCAAGCTACCTATGGATATATAATTTATTTAACATTATCTGGTAACGCAAACACAAAACGTAAACGCAAACGCAAACGCAAACGCTTTATTTATATAAACTTGTGAACTCACCAACCTCGTGTTGACACTTTTAGTATGTTATTCTCAGGTAGCCAAGGCGGGCGCACGGTATAGGAACATGCATTACATTGAACTCTATCGTTTTTGCAAACTTGTTTTTAAACTGTTATTAATTGGGTTTTAAGTCGTCCTGCGTGACGCAACACTTGGTTTATGATTTTACGCTTCCGCACTTATTTACACTTAAATGTTTCGTGGTTTGAAAACTTTACTTATGGTGTTTGATTATAACTAATGATTCCGATCCTGTTAGTTCACACCCTCTGATGGTAAAACTCCGTTTGTGGATTTTGAGGGTGTGACATTAGTAGTATGTCCAAACCTGTTCCTCTTACATTGGACGCTCCATCTATGAAGAGGATCCAAGGATCCTTGGTTTCTTCAAGTTGTTGGACCTCTAGATCAGCTTCATTTTGCATGTCACTACTGAAATCAGCCACAAAGTCTGCAAGCGCTTGTGATTTAATGGTTGTTCTAGGCTCATACTGAATATCATATGCACTTAGCTTCGTAGCCCACTTGGCCATCCTACCTGACATTTCTGGTTTTCTAAGCACATTCTTAACAGGATAGTTAGTTCTCAAAATAATAGTATGAGTTTCAAAATAATGTCTCAATTTAGTAGAAGCCATAATAAGTGCAAGAATTAACTTTTCTAAATGAGAATACCTGGCTTCTGCATCTAGAATAGTTTTACTTACATAATAAACGGGATGTTGTTCACCTTAATGATTCTTTACAAGGACAGCACTTATGGCATTTCCTGAAACAGCTAGGTACATATATAAGGATTCTCCATCCACAGGCTTCATTAGAGCTGGAGCTGAGGATAAGTAATCCTTCAAGGCTTTGAGCGCAGCCTCATGCTTTTCCGTCCACTCAAACTTCTTATTCTTTCTATGAATGTCATAGAAGTCTTTGCACTTATCGGAGGATCTAGAAATGAATCTGTTCAGAGCAGCTATTCTTCCTGTCAGCCTTTGTACATCTTTAGCATTTGCAGGAGACTTTAGGTTGATGATGGCTTATATTTGCTCAGGGCTTGCTTCTATCCCTCTTTTAGTCACCATGTATCCTAGAAACTTTCCATCCTAAACACCAAAATGGCATTTTGACGGGTTCAACTTCATGTTATACTGGTCGAGGATATTGAATGCTTCTTCAAGATTTCTGAGGTGATCCTCAGCTTTCTTCGATTTCACCACATGTCATCTATGTAGACTTCCATGGTTTTGCCTAACTGATCCTTGAACATCATATTCACCAGTCTTTGATATGTTGCCCCTGCATTTCTTTGTCCGAACGGCATAGTAGTATAACAATATATGCCGGTAGGAGTCATGAATGTTGTATCCTCTTGATCAGTCATGTCTGAATGTTTGAAGGCAAAAGTGGATTTTTTTCTCCTTAGGAAGGATATTATATCCTCCTTGATTCTGCTGGGGATACTGGATCCTAAGAACACCTTCATGTCTGGATCTTCAGGATCTAAAGATACTTCTTTTAGGTCCTGCTCTCGAGCTTCCAGTATATTACTAGGATTTTATTGTAATTGATATGCTATCGTCTGTTTAGCTGTCGGCTTCATGGATGAAGAATAATAATTCTTGGCTTCCACTTGGTCACCATCTATCCTTACTACTCCCCAAGGAGTTGGTAGTTTAATGCATTCATGGTAAATAGAAGCTACAGCCTTCATCCCATGTAGCCAAGGCCTGCCAAGAATAACATTGCAACAAGACAGATTGTCAATAACACAAAATTTTTGGTAAGAGTTTAACCCTTCGATGTATATTGGGAGGTTAATGTCCCCCAATGTTTTCTTGGTTTCTCCACAGAAACCAACTAACACCGACGTCCTCGGAATGATCTCCGAGTCTGGTATGTTCATCTTCTGAAGCACATCGTGTTGGATGATATTGACCGAGCTCCCACCATCCACTAAGATCCTGCGAACATAATGGTTAGCAATAAACAAAGTAACAATCAAACCGTTATGGTGAGGATCCTGGATGCTGGTTTTATCTTCTTCATCAAAGAAGATTCTTTTATTAGTTGTTAAAGTAGTGGAGATGACTGGTCGTTCCCTGTTCTCCATCTTGGTTTCTTTGGCCAGTCTCTTAGCTGCGAAGAAGGAAGTACCACATATACCCGAGCCACCGGAGATGAAGTTGATTACCTGTGCATCTGGTGGGGGCGGAGTTGCTTTTTGCGGGATATCCTCAGGATCCTGGATCCTCGACTTTTTTCTTCCCAATAGTTCTTTGAAATGGCCTTTGCTTAGGAGGTATCCAATTTCTCTACTTAAACCAATACAATCATCGATCTGATGGCCAAATTCTTCATGGAATGCACACCACTTGACTTGTCTTTGAAGGATGTTGTTTTCTCAATTTTCCGAGGCCACCTTGATTTCTCTCCAAGATCCTTCATGGCACAAATCAAACCATGAGTATTAACAGAGAAGCAATATTCAGAAATACTTGGGTAGTCCTCATCATCATCATCTCCTTCTTCAACTGCCCGGACGTTTTGATTGCTGAATTTGGAGTAAGGCTTCGAGTTATTGTTCCTGAATGAGGATCCTTTATTCTTGTCAGGGGATTCTTGTTTCATCTGAGCCCCTAATCGTTCTTGGATCCTTTTGTCGTCTTCCAGCCGTATGAATCTTAGTGCCATGTCCCTTACTTCATCTAAAGTCCTGCAAGGAGTTATCACAAGATTGTCATAAAATGGGGAGCCCCTTTGAAGTCCCATCTTGAATGCTTCAACAGCTGTAGCCATGTCAAGATTAGGTATTTCTAGGGCTTCCCTGCCAAACCTTGTAACAAAATCCCTTAAGGATTCATCATAAGGTTGGACAACTCTATATAAATCACTAGTTAACTTCTTAAATTTCCTACTACAAGAAAACTGGCTGTTGAACAAGTTAACTAAATGTGAAAAAGATGTAACAGAATAAGGAGGAAGACTTAGCAGCCATTTAAGTGCAGATCATGTTAGTGTGGATCCGAAACCTATGCATAGACAAGCTTCCTTGAGTCTTTCAGGAATTGGATTGATCTCCATCCTTTCCCTATACTGAGCCACGTGTTCTTCCGGATCAGTTATCCCATAATACACCTTCATGTTGGGGGATTGAAAGCGTTTCGGGATCTCCGCATCGCATATCGGTGGAGCAAACCTGGACAGCTTGTGGCTCCCTTCTGGTATTTCAGGAATTGGACGGACCACTCCTGGCACGCTGGATATCATATCCTTAAGCTTTTGAAGTTCCCTAGCCTTAGCCTGATTGATACATGTATCCTGCATAGAGCCAAGTTTAGTGTCTGAGGATATGTGATTATAGGCGTTACCTCTTGGTTGGTTGAACGTTGGCATCCCAGAAGTGTAGTTAAGATAAGAGGCATCTGCTACAGTAGCAGGTCCACCAGAGGCAATGGTCTGCATGGGGATGATATCCCCTTCATGGACCTCAGAAGACCTTTGATGGTGAATTCCTGAGGATCCTTGATTCTGCTAGAAGGATCCTTGAGGTTGGGAGCTGAAGGATCCTTGAGGATACAACCCAAAGGATCCTGGTTGAAGGATGGATGATCCTTGTTGAAGGAACGAGGATCCTTGAGTTTGCTGACCCATGGACCCTTGTTGAAGGATAGATGATCCTGGCTGAACGAAGAGGATCCTCGAGTTTGTTGACCCATGGATCCCTGTTAAAGGATAGATGATCCTGGCTGAAAGAACGAGGATCCTTGAGTTTGTTGACCCATGGATCCCATTTGAAGGATATGATCCTTGCTGAAGGATCGAGGATCCTTGAGTATGTTGAGCCACGGATCCTAGAGTAGTGAAATCCAGCACCCTAGGCATTAAGGGAGTCTGATCCTCCGCTGGCCTCTTTCTTTTCTTGAGATCTTCAATTTCATGTAGGATCCTCTGGTTGGTTTTGTTCTGCTTCTCTATGTATGCCTTAACCTGTGAAAACATTGCAGAAACATCATTGTTAGATTTGACCACCGAAGTGGCAGCAGTGGTTTTTGAGCTCTGGAAGACTGGAAATAGTGTCTTGTTTCTAGCCGCGGTGGTCCTTGGTGCTCCCGTAATTGGGGGAGGCATCGGCGGCAAAGTTCTTGATGAGAGAGAAACCGAGGATGACATGGTTGATAAAGTAGAGGTTGATTGAGAGGCCATTGATGGTGATATGGGTATAAAAAGTTGAAAATTGATAGGAAATAATCTGGATTATAGCACCAATTGCCCCACGGTGGGCGCCAAATTGTTTTGGACAAAAATCACTCAAGGAAAATGTATCCAAATTCGTTTAGTGAGGATTAGTGCTATGGTGATGAAAACAAGTATGTATCGATTGCAAACACAAACACACGGATTTGTTACGGGGAAAAGCCCTTGATCTGGTTCGTATCGCCGGCACAAAAACCCCGGGTGATTAACTAATAATCCCTAAAAATCCTCCATGTGTCCAATATAAACGTAATAGCCACTTTGACCACGTGCTCCTTCATTCAGGCTGTGAAATAGGAAACAATCGTTAATAAATAATAAGTACTGAGGATCCTTGATCCTGACGGGATCTGACTAATGATAACTGATCCAAGACCATATGCCAGGATAACGTATCGACAGTGTCAAATTTCTGTGCACTAACACATGCATACATATCAAATAGTTTGATCAAACTTTAAAAATCATGGGTTTATATAATTGATTGTATAATTAATAACCCTTAAATTATTAACTACATTCATTACGCAAAACGCTAATAGAAAGGATGACGAAATCGTGGTTGCATACATTGGTTATTCATAAATCAAACTGCATATAATTGTGTTTTGAACAAAAATGGGCCCAAATTATCGTGTTTTAAACAAAGGCCTAATTAATAATCTTTTAAGAAAAATGGCCCATTAAAAAACATAATATAGTCTTTAGTCACACATTAAAATTAAAACTGTCACTATATCACACCTAATTAATTAGTAATACTTTTACACACCTAAAAAATGAAAAATTATAATCTTGATAATATCGATCTATAAAGACATGAATTATTTTTAGAGTCACTATTGTTTAACCTTTGATCACATTTTAACATAAATACATGATCCTAATACAACTTTAGTCACACTCTTTTGTAAATAATGTAGCTGTGACTATAAACTACTAACACAACACTAACGTTTCCTTAAAGAATGTAACGTTCACATGTTGACTAAAAAGTACTTACACTTTACTAACATTTCCTAAGTAATGAATATTTAGTCACACCTAACCAAGTGAAAAATTAACATATGTTACTTCTAGTCACATATTATATACATTTACCATGACCATAATATATAATTTGTCACACATCCATATTCGAGCTATGACCATAAACTTCTTATACATCAATAACTATTTCGTTAGTTTAAATTTGTAGTCACACATAATAAAATGGAAGCTGACCATTTGTTACTTCTAGTCACATGTTTTTTACATTTGTCATGACTATTAGTTATCTTTAGTGACACACTGTAATTTTAGCTGTCATCATAAACCTTAACATATGGTAACACAATTAATTAGTGTGACTAATAAACATAAACTTAATGTCACACAAACAAATGGTTACTGTGATTGTAAATTACATTTACTCATAGTTACGTTATGTAACTGAATGTGCGCCATTATATAGTGACACAAACAATTGCCATATGTGACCATATGTTTATCTATGGTATCAAAAAAAAATTTACATTTGTGACAAACGAAAAACGTGATCAGATAGAGACATTTGGTCACATTCCGATTAAACCTCACTAATATTTGTGACATACGTTATGTTTTGTGTGACTAAAGAGGGGATTCTCTATGCAATAGTCCACACAAGCCCGCTGAAATCGTCACCAAAACATTCCAGGAATTTTCAAGCATACTTACGGTGACACTTTTCTTTGAAAATGTCACATAGACCTGATGGGGTGTATGTCACTAAAAGTCGATTTTGTACTAGTGCTTGTCTCATGGAATTGTATGGATTTTGTCTCATATTATATTGCATCAAACTAATGGAAAATTCACCAACTAATCATAGTTGACCTTTATTTTATATATGCTACATGTATAATAGTTTGATTTATTTACCAAGATCGAAGACAATTAGATTGCCCTTAGGTTAATTTAATAGAAGATTGTAACAGTAAGTTTGTTTGGTCATGATGTCATTTTGTTTTGAACTTGTGTACTTAAAATTTAATTTGATAATGATAATATTTACATTTTAATAGTTGTTACATGTGTTTTGAGCAATCGTTTCGCCCCGACGTTTCCGTCGTTGGTTGGGGTGTTACAGTTTGGTATCAGAGCTGTGACTATAGATAGGTCGTTATACGTAACGATCTAGTTTAGTTATAGTTCCATCAGGGTTTCAAATTACTTGCTTTATTTTTGGTGGCCTACTTGTTCAAGGACATGCTACTGTATATTATTATTGTTATATTTTGACTCGTGTACGCAAGCATTATTATATTTTGCCTCATGTACACAAAGATTGTTATATTTTGCCTCATGAACACAAGCATGGTTATATTTTGCCTCATATACACAAGCATCACACAAAAGTCCGAGGCTTACGTCTAAAATTATATATGTTTTTTGTCTCAAAATGTTCAAAACCTTATATCCGATTTTCGATATTTTCCCTCCTCAAATATAATTCAATTGTGACGAGTATGTAGTAACTAGAAGGGTGAAAATGTCTAACACCCGAACCCTTGACACCAAGGATACACTACAAAGGAAAAGTCAGTCGTATATATCCCAATCAGACGCGGGATCCGGCACTTTTTCCTGGAGGGTTCGGTGAAGACAATGAAACCTATTACGCCAAAACGTGCCACTTTGCAATGTCACATAAACATTCGATTTTGATTTTGGATTCTATTTCAATGATGATTTGTTTTGATTGGAAATTCGACAAGTCGTGGTGGTACACGAACATTCGGTTTTCAATTCGATGTCAATGATGACTTGTTTATTGGAAATTCGATAAATCATGGTGGTACACGAACCTTCGTTTTCAATTCGATTTCAATGATGATTTGTTTTAATTGGAAATTCGATAAGTCGTGGTGGTACAAAAACATTAGGTTTTTAATTCCATTTTAATGATGATTTTCTTTAATTGGAAATTCGATAATTCTTGGTGGTACATGAGCATTTGATCTTTAATTCAATTTCATAAACGATTTTATTAGAAACCATGGTGATTCATGAATTATTCAAACTTCAAATTTAAAATGGCTTTTATTTAATTTCGAATTTAAATATATAAAATTTTATTTATTTATTTATTCACCTACGTTCAATAATTGAAGTTGATGTGTTATTTACATCTTGACTTTTATTGAAATTTAAATTGAAATTTAAAAAGTCATGGTGATACATGAATAGTCGAATTCGAATATGACTTTTTTTTTCTAAATTGAATTTTCACCAATCGATATTTCAATATCAAATTCAATCCCCATTTTATACAATTTTTTTGAGTTATAATTTTCTGTATATATGATATTATTCGATTAATTTATTTATCTCTTGTCATGTTATTTCCTTCAATTTACCCTCGTGATTATTTTATCAATTCACCTTACGTTATGTTACCCCAAGTTATTATTATTATTATTATTATTATTATTATTATTATTATTATTATATTTACTTATATTGTTTCTTCAATGCTACCTCACGTATTTCTCGTCGATTCATTTACCTCATGTACGTTATCAAGTTACCCCATGGTATTTTACCAAGTTACCTCGTATATTTTTTTCCCAAATAACCTCATGATATGTACCTCATGTTATTTTCCTCAATTTATCTCATGTGAGTTTTATCAAGTTATCTCATATTATGTTTTTTAAATTTATCTTATGACTTTGTGATAATTTTCCCTCAATCTCAAACTCAATGATGTCTCACGTAGTTTTCAATACATCTTGTCATTTCAACAATTTACCTCAAACTTTAAACTTAGTGACGATTCATCGTTAGCCACGAGCTTGTCAATATTCCTTGAGAGCTTCACACTCAATAACATTTCAGGATTTTAAGTCTTCCTCGTCTTCATAAATCCGTCCACTTGCATCTTTACGCCAAGAGTTAAACGTTATGGTATCATCGATCTATACTTCACCTCAAATTCCACTCTCATAAATCATATCTCAAATTCTATGTGATTCTTGCAAAATAAAACCTTGGTTTATGTTCAAGCCTTCAGACTCAATTATGTTACAATATCTACCTCAGTATGCATATCCTAAAGTTTCCTAACTCTTGCTTTCTCTAGGATCAACCATGACCCGACTTGACTTGTCACAACCTATGTTTTAATCTCAAAAAACTCAACTTCTATAATTATCTTATCTCAATTTATAAAGGTTTTAGTCTTTAAACCCAAACATCACAGCTCTATATTCTCCTTACGACTCATCAATCCAATCAACCACCCATCCCCCATGTCCCACAATCTATCAAACCAAACCCAAAAATAGGGAATACCCTACGAATAATTTCTCATGTAACCCACGTGAAATTCCATCATGTTGCTAACATTTCTTTCCCGACAATGCTTCGACCGTGGACCATTTTGCCAACCTAAGAGAAGCATGTCATAAATCTAACCAAACTCAAGTTAGTCAATCCCATTGCCCTAGCAAGTGTATCCGCCACGCTCAACACATTGCACTATACCATTTCTTCAGCCGCGTTCTGATAAAATGAAACCTATATATCCAAACACTCATACACATCCCTTTTTATACTCTTAATATTTTTAATCAACTATGTATTATCACAAATGTAAAACTATACGCATAATTTTATATCTACAATTATTTACAAAATAGTTATTTATAAAAGTCATTTGGTATATATAGAGGATTTTTTTACCTAGTCTATCTAAGTTATTTTTCTTCCAAAATAATTTTTGGCTAAAATCAATATGTTTCTCCAATGTTTAATAATAATAATAATAATGTTTTTTATTTATTCCATCAAGTCCTACACTTTAAATAACTATTTTTTTACTTCCTTACCCTAACC
Organism: Bidens hawaiensis; assembly: GCF_021521415.1. Taxonomy (NCBI): domain Eukaryota; kingdom Viridiplantae; phylum Streptophyta; class Magnoliopsida; order Asterales; family Asteraceae; genus Bidens; species Bidens hawaiensis. The sequence continues at coordinate 64,158 of NW_027501818.1, forward strand.
ACCCACTCGTATTAAACCAGTTTCTATCCACCAACGATTTATTATTTCTTCGGCGATTTCCTATGTTTATTTAAAGACGCAACTTTGTAGACACATTCCTTTTACACCAAATATTTCGACAAGTAATCCCGCAAGCTATGATAGCGACTAAATATATTTTTCTTCCCTACCTTAATACTTTAATTTTTGAGTCCTAAAAAACAGTACATTCTTGCGCAAAAGTTGAGCTTTCCAAACCAAAATGCGATTTTAAAAGTCGACTCCCCCCCTTGTAATAACGCATTCTAAGGTCATCCTCAAAAGTCGTACTTATATTTCAAAATCATCAAAGTGCATCTCGAAATTCATTTGTGAATCTATCTTCGAAAAGAAATTTTTACCTTCATCCCACTACGCCGACATCAACCAAGATGCTACGCTACTTACAAACCGCTCCTCCACAAGTAGAGAAAAATCGTTCCAAACCTCGTATTCGCACTCATCTATCTTCACTTTTTTTGTCTAAATCTGTATTCCCAGATATCAGTCCCAAGGAAAACTGTCAATGTTACTTTCAAGGTAATGTCCGAGTATTCGAATTCAACATCCTAACTGACAATGTATGACCGGATATCTAGAAACGTGGTTACCCATGGACCTGTTCAACTAGTAGAAACTGGGGACTATGATCTGGGTTGCCAATGTAATAACGGTGAAGCATTGTCTTCCAACAGTACAAGCGTGTTTCAACTAGTACATATGTGGTTACCCATGGACCTTTTCAACTAGAAGAACCTGTATGAACAACTATTCGTCTCCTACATTCATAGTTTCAAACATCTTGTAGGTTCTTTAATACAACCAAACTCGACATGCATACGTAAGGCCCCCGCTCCCGGTGCCCTACATTGACGTTGGGTTTACTCATAAACACATTTCTAAATATCAGAGTTAATTAAAAATTTTGCAAAATAATTAAAACTTCAACATTCATTACATAAAATTCATAACTTGTCTTTAAAACATAACTTAAAACACGTCTTTTAATTCGAAAAATAACAACTGAGTCTTTAGATGCCAGCTTCTTTATTCAACTGCCATGTGTCCCCCCTTCAAGCCAACTGTCTCATCCTACTCACCTGCGTGCATACTAAAAGTCAGCTACGCTGAGTGGGTTCTAGTTAATCAGGCAACACACAATACATTCACATATTAATATATACGTATCCGTAGATACATATTACATACTTAGCATGTTATCTTTCTTTCATTCATACATACATACTTTCTATCATACTTTCATAATACATACATAACTATCTTTACCATCTCAGATATTTTTAGGGTCTGGTCCCTTCCTTCTCTATCTTAGATATTATTAGAGTCTGGTCTCTTCCTTCTCTATCTTAGATATTATTAGTCTGGTCCCTTCCTTCTCTATCTTAGATATTATTAGGGTCTGGTCCCTTCCTTCTCTATCTTAGATATTATTAGGGTCTGGTCCCTTCCTTATCTATCTCAGATATTATTAGGGTCTGGTCCCTTCCTTCTCTATTTAATCACCCATTCCTACGCTTCTTCATGCATACATTCTATTATATACGTTCATATATATATATATATATATATATATATATATATATATATATATATATATATATATATATATATTCTTACTCATTCATACATCATTCATGCATCTTATATAAGACACACCCTTCCTGGCGATACGTGCAATATCCTATAACATCCCGAAATTTCAAATAATAATATTTAATGTATTTATTTGTTATGACGGAAAATTTTATCCGAGTTAGTAAGTAAATAATATAATAATAATGATAGAGAGATAAGTAGGCTAATTAGATGGAGCTAATTATGGACCAAAAAGGAAAGATGGGCCTTAGATCCATGGGCTTAAGGAAGTATAAATACCCCTTAAACCCTAATCCTTTCTATTTCCATCCATCTTATCCATCTTATTCTCTCCCACACCATAAACACACACACAAACATTCCATTTACGGCCGTGAGAGAAGAAAGAAGATCCGAGATCAAATCAAGCCTTTTATTGATAGATCTTTGGTATACAAGCTATATAAAAGCTACAAGTTCATAACCAAGCTAGACCGTGACCTAAAAACGTTTAAAGGTACGTTCATGATCTTTAAAGTTTATGTTTTTTATGAACGATTAGCCTTGAAACTTGAACGTAGAATAGATCGGCCATAAACAAACTATAAAGTAGCAAACTTGATGATTAAAATGAACTTAATAGACTTATGGCAATGTACGGCTCATAGACAAACCCTAGATCTAGCCTATAACGTTTTAACACTATGAAGGTTTAAACTTTAAGACTAAATCGGGTTAGATCTTGAAGCCGTGATGATAATGGGTTCAAAACGGTTAAGAATGGTGGAGATATGTGGTTAAAGTTATAGTATGAACCGATTTAAAGATAGAAAAATGAGCTGAAACAACCTGACCTGAGGGATCTCGGTCAAAACTGAGGATTCTCGGTCACACCTGATGGTTTTCGGTCAACCTGGGATTTCGGTCAACGCGAGAACCCGGTCAACATGAGTTCTCGGTCAACGAGAGTTCTCTGTGACCAAGAGTTCCCGGCCACCTTATGGGTTTTCGGTCA